>NC_090892.1:72131309-72136309 GCF_036669925.1 Montipora capricornis | reverse complement strand
TTGCTTTGATTGACAGCACACCGGAGAGTCTTTGGGAATGTAAAAGTTTTTGACAAACAAAAACATGACTTAAATGCGGCAACAACAGGCACCGGAAACTCGAATAAACACGAGCCTGTGAACTTTTGAGCTGACGAAGTAAAGAAATAATTTGAAAATAATTTTGAATAATTTTTCGACCCTCGACCTCCGCTAAAAAAAAACATAATTGAATGTTTTTCATTCTAACAAGGATTGTGATTGTGACTGTTACAGCTCGCCTTATGAGAGTAAGGGACAAACCATTAGCGGCCATGGACAGCTGTTTCGGTATAGCTGGGCCTCATAAGCATGGTTGTCAACAAGGCTGCAAAATGAACAAAGTAAGTGTCCCGTGCATTAAACTTTTTGAGGCTTCCAACATTAAAACGAAAAAGTTTTATGAAACTTGTCATCAAATGCGCTTTTTTTTTTTTTGTTGGATCTGAGTTTTGAATATTAAGGATCCCCCAATTAGTGTTTTTCGTCACATACAAAGGTTTTATATTGCCGCGGAGAGAAATCGCATTAAGAGCATTTTTTACGGATTCGACAGAGTAAAATCCCCGTAATTATTGTAATGTTCTTGTCCTCTGTTGTCCATGAATAACAAAGGAAACGCCAGCATTTTCTTTCAAAACATCCAAAGTGTTCCAAAGTGAGCAGGAAAGCAGCCGGACGTAAACCGAAGTTCGAATGGGATATTTTTGCTGGACGGTCACGACAGTTATAACAACGATTTTATTATGGCGATAAAATATTTCGCTGACTTGAAACAGGGGTACCCAAACGCGGGCACTTGGAGATCTTACGTTGAAACGGAAGTGGACCAAAACAACAAAGCAACGAACTTTGTTTACTTTAAATAGGGTGATGGTGGCGGGGAGGGAGTCGACGGCGATCCGCGATATTTTAGCCAAGCAATGAAAGCGGCTTTGGGAATCGGAACTGACCAATGCAGCTGGTTTTTGATCTAAATTTAAAGAAAGAAGTCCCGGCGATCGCTTTCGAACAGCCGATCGGCAAAAAATCAAAAATGGGGTGGAACAAAGTACAGGCATTTTTTTAGAGACGAGTTGATAACATTTCGCCACTCGGCCGATGCAAGAAAGTGACTAAAAGGCCCCAACAGGGATTTTTGGCCGCAGAAGCTCAATTTTGCACTCTGGTGTACAACTGAGGGGTGTGGGGTTTTTGGAAGAAAGAAGAGTGCTGCCATTTCCGGCGCAAGTGTTGGATAGAACTGATTTTAGGGTTGTGAAAGGCAACAACCGCGGATTGGGAAGTGTTTTTATCTAGGGGGAGCTACAAGGGGCCTACAAATACAAACCACCCGTACTCCTGGCGCCACAAAGTTTTCTGACGAAAGCAGAGCGCAAACCAAAGAGACAGCGCTGCTGTACGTCCAAAACGAGGCAGGCGGAAGAGAGCAATACGAGTACTTGTGCCAAAAATCTTGCAGGGACTTACAAAAGTGGGCCTTGCAAGGGTAAACCAGTCAATCGAAGCGTTCATTTACTGTGTCCTGGCAGCTCACGTTAACACGCAAAACAGCATAGTGGGAACGGACGGCAAAGTGCAGAAAGCGCAGACGGAGTTTTATATTTTGGAAGACGCGATTCGCGAGCCAAATCTGATAAAAAGCATCGCAAGGTACCAGCTTGCTATCCAAGAAGCAAAGATGAGTCTCAACCTCGCAGTGTGCCCTGGGGTGTGGCTGATGCCGTCGCGAATGATAATCAACACGACGAGCCTCGTGGGCTACAACAACAACCTCCAGCAGGCAACGCCGGAGAAAGGAAAGGGAAGAAAAGGAACGGAGGAGCGCTAATTGGGGACACTGTAAACTGAAATTGACAATGAAAGCAAATCAAGTCAAATGATGGTTTTTGAGGAGAGGGGAAACCGGAGTACCTGGAGAAAACACCTCGGTGCAGAGTAGAGAACCAACAAATTCAACCCACACGTGACGCCGCGTCTGGGAATCGAACCCGGGCCACACATTGGTGAGAGGCGAGTGCTCTCACCGCTGCGTCATCCAGTAAAAGTTTTTAAGACTCTCTTAATTGTTGCAGGAGTTGTTAAAGCAATTGTGGCCGCTGTTACTGGTGGTGAGATTTCAAAAGGCGTTGAAGCGGCAAAGGAAGCAGCAGCTTCGGGAAGAGATACACTAAAAGACTTGGGTAAACAGCTTGCATAGGAGTTGCCAGGTCTGATTGGCTCGGTCGTGAGCTGGCTTCTAAAAAGTGCAGGAAGCACACTTGGTTTTCTCGCCGAGCACACGTGGCTTTTGATAGTGCTTGCTGTTGGCATTGCAGTTGAGTTTGCGTTGAAAAAGCGAAGACCTTAGTGAAATAGGTCTGACAAGTTATCTATCACTTTCATGATACCAGGTTGAAGGGGATCAACTTGCTATTGATAATTCCAGCCCACTCATATGGACCAACATGACTTGTACTGATTCTGTGTTGAAGCTCTCTGAGCAGCGAGGACAAAGCCTGCAGCTTGTCCTGATAAGCCTTTTGTAAGGAGATCTTGCATGACACACTCCAACCCTCAAGGGAGAGTGTTTTGCTTTTCACCAGTGGATGATGTTGACCCTGGGGGCTTATTAAGAGCCCTGATGTTATGGGAAAGTGGGTGGGTGTGTCCACTACCAGTTGGAGGAATTGGGCATACCAAGGCTGAGTTGGACAAACTGGGCATACCAAGGTTATTGTTGCTTTCTCGTGTATTACCTTTCTCAAGCATTTGGCTATGAAATTGAATGGGGAAAAGCATAACCCACTTCTCTTGATCAGGGCTGAGTCAGGGCATCGATTGCCTCCGTTCTGGATGGGATTTGTCACTACAAAACCTGGGAATTTGGTGATTCTGTTTGCAAAAGATCGATCGTACACTGACCCAGTTTGGTCATTAGCATCCAAGAGTATCTCTAGTTCAGACCCCAATCGGAAGAGTCTAGCTTGTCCCTCGATTCCCTGTCTTCTACAGTGTTGAGACAACCTGGAATGTGCCCTGCCCTTAGAGTTAGTCTCCTTTGAAGACGCCAACTCCTCAGATGTCTTGCATAGAGATCGAGTAGACACCACTTGCCCCCTACCTCCTCTCATGTTGTCGATATAGGCTATTGTTGTGGTATTGTCTATGCGAATTACTAAGTGGGCATTCTGAAGTGTGTTGGTGAAGGCTTTCACCGCAAAGGATGCTGCTAAGATCTCCGTGCAGTTGATATGTAGGTTGTGTTCTTCTTGTGTCCATGTCGCCCTGGTAGCTGTCCCACTGCTTACAGCTCCCCCACTCTGAATTGGAGACGTCCGATTAAATTACAAGATGTAGTAGGGAGTAGGGAGTTCGAATGGGGCGCCCATTGGCAAGGGAGAGACTGTCCACCCACCAACGCAGGTAGTCTAGGGCATGAAGATCTAGACAAACTTCTAAACGGTTGGGTAACTGATTGTGTGTCGCGCTGTTCTTCAAATGTTGAGCCCCTCGATAATAAGGGGGGATTGAAGAGCTGCGATTTTGAAGGAAGTGAACTTTTCTATAATGTGTGAAAGTTGGCTCAAAGAAGCCACTCGTCTGCTTACCAGATGGCAACATTCCTTCCGAATCGTAGTCCACAATTATTCCTAAGAATTCGATGAACTGAGCGGGCAAAAAAAGGGATTTCTCCACGTTTATCACAAATCCTGGATGTTCTAGAATGTACTTTAGACTCAGGATGTCTTCCCTGGCACCCTGTAAGGTGCATGTCGTCCAAATAAAGTATCATCCGGACACCCATGTTCCCTGGCATGCTCACAATTAGTTGGAGTACCTTGGTGAGAAAGTGCGAGGGGCTGATGATAGCCCAAATGGGAGACAAGTGAATTGATACGTTCTCCCTCCGAATTGAAAGCGTGTGAAATTCTGAGACCTGGCATCAAGAGGGATGGTGAAATGTGCATACTTTAGGTCGAGTTTGCACATGAAATCACCTGGTCTCAGAACGTCTGAAACTGCTTTCAAGTCTTCCATTTCGAAAGGGGAGTATTCCACAAACGTTTTGAAGTTCGCGAGATTGATTAACGAACGTTGTCCAGCTCCACCCTTCTTTGCCACAAGAAAGACATTGCTGTAGAACCCCACACTGGGGATAAAACGTACCTGTAAATAGCTCCTTTTGTAGAAGATTTTTTGGTTCTCCCACCACTAGCAGGGTCTGTGCGTATGACAGTACCGGGGAAGAAGGGATTCTGGACAGCCAAGGGCGGTCCAGCTGTTCTACTCCGTAACCCTGAATGGTCTGTAAGACCCATGAGTCTTGTGTTATTAGTTGCCAATTGTGAATGAAGAATTGCAATCTTCCGGCCACTTTCAGGGAATGAATGCTCTCTGGTCGAGTAGGAAAACGACAAATCATGACTAGGGAGCTTACCTGGGAACTTGATTGTGTTTGTTTAAGACTGGCGGTACTGGAGTCTTTTTCCTAGCGTTCATGTAACGGGATTGGTCTGAATAGTCCCCTGCCGGTTCCCGTTTTCCCCGGAAGGGAGCCTTCCGAAAAGTATGATGCTCATGAGGTGATGGGGTCCTGGTCTTGGTAGAGTCGGAGGACCCTTTAAATGACTGAGTTCTGGCCCGTTTGCAACAAGATGTGCCTTCAGCTGAGCTTGAGTGCTTCTTAGAGTGGACTGTCTTGGAAACCTTTTCGGCGAGATTACCCACAAAGTTTGGGTAGACAACATGACGGCCGGACGTGACGAATTGAGCTCCGGCTTAAAGGTCTTTGAACTGAAGGAAAAACTCGCCGAATTTGGTCTTTCTACTCAAGGCAACAAAGAAACACTCAGGGAACGTTTAGCCAGCTTTTTAGATGCTGAGGGAAACAAAGATCATGATATTTTTTGCGATGATCCGCCGAATGAAACTGAAATGACTAACTTCTGGCTTCTGGCACTGACGGCTCGCAAGATTTAGAAGCCTTTGATATCAAAGCT
>NC_090892.1:72081309-72086309 GCF_036669925.1 Montipora capricornis | reverse complement strand
CACAGCACTAGGGGCATGAACGCTCAAAGTGCCACAGTTCGAGTAGTTCTGCTACCGCTCAACTGGAAAACCACCCAGTGCAAAGCGAACAGAGCTTCGTTTGCAGAATCGTTTCTCGGCCTTTTTCGTGGAGTTGCAACAGAAACATCTGGTTGAATGGCTCCCCTTGGGGAGTTTAGAACCGCTCCATGTCGTTTTCGCACCACGGAAGAAGACCCTTCTTCGACTCCATGATCAAGGTCGTTTTTGTCTTGAATTGAGACTGAACCCGTAGGATCATCGCGCTTGTCCGGACTTTCAGTTGACCCTGAATAGTCTGAGCCAGATTCCGACATTTTCCACCAGGTTAATGACGACTATCAGTAAGAAATAATCAGAGAATGAAGATACAAAACTGACTTCGCTTCACAAAGCGAAATATGGCCAGAGTCGTCGTGGCGCCCTATGGCTTTATGGGGTCATCTTCCTTTTTCGGGATGATACCTTCCCTTTTAGGAATGCTTTAAGGCACTTTGTTTTATTTTACTATATAGGCCAGACCAATTAGTGAATTCGGGGTGAACCTGCAACAGAATACACTTTACAGCCCACCGATTCAAGATTTGCAAAAGCAAGATATTTGAGCGAGACGCCAAAATTTACCTTTACCGAGACCTTAAAATGGTCCAGCCCAAACGATCTCGAGGCGTATTTCACTGATAACATTTTAGTTGACAAAGCTGAGATTTGGTGTACGTCCGTTATTGATGTTGTCCCTCAAAGGTGCCTACACAACCTTGGACGGCACTTTTAAGTTTAAGTTTCAAGTTTATTCAAGTTCAAGTTCATGAGGGTTGAAACGTGTAACGCGCGTTCACAGCTTCCGAATATTCAGTGCGAACTTATTGGTTGAATGTTTCAGTGCTGAGTACCATATTTGGAAACCCCTCGCTCTTGTTGTTCCAAATATGGTACTTAGCAAATTGAATATTCAGAAGCTTGTTTCCCAGCACACAAGGGGCCGTTACACGTTTCAACTCTTATGGGTTTCTGGTTTAAGTTAACAGCTAGTTACAACTTATGTTATAGTTAAGACTATTAATATAATTTCAGTCGGTTATAATAATAACTCTCAAACCGCGAATAGCATAAGAGGCTAATCAAGGCGACGGAGAGTAAAAGAAATACATCGTGTACGGTATTGACCGAATGCAAAAATGGCCGCCAACAAATCGCTCTTTTGTCTTTGTGTTAATTAGCCTAACTAGCCTCGTTTTACAGTCCAAATTCTTTCAATTTTACGCGTGTGAACGAGGCTAGTTGGGCTAATTAAAACAAAAACAAAAGAATAATTTGTTGGTGGCCATTTTTGCATTTGGTCAATTAATAAGGAAAATATTAATAAATAAATAGTAAACTAAAGAACACTTAACTATAGATTTCTAAAATTATCAATAATTAAGATAATTTGGAAAAATAATTTATTGAGAGATGTCAATATTGTTATCTTCGAGTTCTAGAGTAGTACGAAGTAAAACATTTACAAATTAAATAATCTATCACTACGAGGGATAGAGTTCTAGATCAACACTTCGATTCTTGCAAAAGAGGTTTTCACTCGCTCAGTTCTTGAAGCCTTTACATAGAACAACTCTTTTGAGGATGCTCTAGTGTTAGAGTTGTGAACTGTACAGGGGCACCCAACGTCAATTTTCGGAAAATATCTGTTGGGAAGACGATTTGAGATCTAGAATTTTCGAAACATTTGTTGTAAAATTTCCTGCTTGCCTGCCTGTCCTAAGATTTTCGAACATCTAAAAAATGGTATAATTGCCCATTTGTAATGGATTTTTACCCTAAAAAGGTCACCAAAAATTTTCGGAACTTTCAGCTACGAAATCCGAACCGATGAAAAATTTTTAGGGGATAAAAATATGCCTGTTTCTACCGTTCAAATACTAAAATATGTTTAACAACGCTATGTTAGTGGTTTTGAACTTTATTCTCGTTCGGTGCCCCTGACTGTACTAGTTTTGTTAAATTGATTGAGAACGTTAATAGGAGCAGACTGACCATGAACGTTACATTATGTAACTAGCATACTGGAAAAAAGAAAATGATAAGGGAATCGAAGGCAGTTTGCTCTGACCAAATGGAATTGCATGCTCATGATCACTACCAAAAACGATCAAACGAAGAGCACGCTTTTGCAAAACCAATAATTGCTTTCGATAAACTTGTGCCATGACAAGTCAGAATCGATCAGTATTCCGAGGTATTTAACATAGTTTTTCATTTCAAGCTTTGTAAAGGTATTGGTTGCAGAGATAGCTGAGCCAAAAATGGCATTCTCCTCTGACTACAATCTCGGACAAAACTGTTGAGACAGTGACACAATTTAACCTCCATTTTGACACACCCCAACTTACTCCCCCCTTCCCACTCCCCTTCCCCCTCAGTCAATGTTGCTGAGTATTGTCATATGTTCTACAGTATATTTCCGACCAAGATAAGGCAACATTGAGTTTGGGGGAGGGGAAAGGGCGGCTTTTAATCTGAACGTTTGGATAAGTGGTTGGAGTACCAAAAAGGGCACTTTGTCTCAACAGGTTTTGTCCGAGATTGTAGCCTGTGTACAGCCGCCCATTCTCCGCAAAAAAAATTCGGAAACCATTAAGGAGCGTCTGTGATTTACCGTTAGTAACCGTGTTCCGGAATAATTTTGCTTACATTATTAAGCGATCTACGCTGACCAAAATTTGTGTGGCTCATATTTCTTTTGAATGGTGGTCAATGAGGAAGATTTCAAACGTGCATTGAAGAGCGTCTCTCATACTCTTAAGATACCTTGGCTTTATAGGATAGAAGCACTCTTTAAAGGAAAGGATGTATTTGCAAGTCTTCCAACCGGGTACGGCTCTGATCTTCAGAGCAGCTCAGATCGTTGCCGATGAGCTGTTTTTTTCCTCAGAATATGTCCACATCTCAAATCTTCCAGGGCAGCTCGCTTTGTAGATTGTTCTTGAGAATGGCTAGACTGGTCCGAGCAAGGCGTTGGGATTACATTGACTGGTAAGAGATTGCGGGAGACGTTTTCGAGTGGACAATCTTTTGAATAGTGCTATATATATATTCACCTCGTGAAGATTCGTCAAGAGCACTTTGGTTTCTTTAGGGCTGACAACAAATCCTACAAATGCACGTAGAATCGATTTCCACTTTGCACTCCATTGATAACAATTCCGCTCGTGCTTTAAAAGAAAAAACTCTTTGACCATCAAAAAGATTTTTATTCGTATACACACGAACTCATCGTAAAATTTCTCACGGTGGTTCTCACGTTGTTGATGTGAAGAAATAAAAATAAAGGCCAATCAAAACTCGTTGTTTCAATGATGTAATGATCGATGGGTAATAGCCAATCAAATCATTTTCCACACAATCCAGGAAAAAATCACGTGGTATTGAACACCATTATTAACGGTAAATCACAGACGCTCCTCTCCGATTTTTTTTTTCTTCTTCTGACGGGCAGGAAAATAACAAAGTTTGACTTTTTAATATTGAGAGTCAACTTTTTGGCTTTAAGCCATTCACTGACCTTTGCAAGTTCCAAGTTAACAATTGCTTCAAGAAAACGTAGGTTTTCATTAGAATACATTAGAGTTGTATCATCGGAAAACAGAAAGAAGGAAAATTCTAGGGAAGATGAAAAAGTGCCAAGGACAGAGCCTTGAGGAACTCCACATCTGACGACTTCTTTATAAGATAAATGATTATTGATCTCAAGTGACTGAGTACGGTAAGATAGGTAAGAATGAAACCAAGAATTTATCACTCCCCTGATGCCGTAGTTTCCAAGTTTAGCCAGTAGTATATTGTGATTAACAGTATCGAGTGCCTTCTTTATAAAAATATCACAAGTATACACACCACTATCCATATTATACTGAATAGAATGTAGAATATATAGCATTGCATGCTGAGTGCTGTGGATACTTCGAAAGCCATGCATATTGTCGATTGTAAAGAATATTATTAGTATCAATAAAGTTGAATAATCTAACGTACATTAGTTTCTCAAATATCCGATTAGAGAAATAGGTAGATAGTTTTCCGCCAAAGTCTCATCTTCTTCTTTAAAGAGTGGGACGATCTTCGCATATTTCAATTTGGCTGGGTAGGTACCAGTTAGGATAGACTTATTAAAGATTACGGCCAAACTAGGGCACTGAAATAATAGGATTAGCAACCTTAAGTAAAGTAGCAGGGCTTGAGTAGAGTCCAGACGTTTTATTATCCGGTAAACTCAAAATTTGGGACCCAAAATAAGAAGGAATAATATGACTAAAATAGAAGGAGGCCGATAATTAGGGGTCCAACAAATCAGAATAAGTTCCTCACGGCATTAGGGATATCAGATGCCAGTTTATCTCCAATGTTTGCAAAACAATTATTCAAGGTATTGCCAATCCTGTTTGGGTCACTACACAAAACAGCATTTTCAGGTGATCGAATAGAATTAACTTTTTTATATTTCTTTTTGTTTCTTGAATCACAAAGCAGTTCATTGATACCTTTCCATGGATGACGTGCATCCTTAAAGTTCAAGTTAAAAAACTTTTGATAATGACTTTGATAAGAGCAGTCAGCTTATTCCTGTATAATTTGTACTTACGCCAATCCGAATTAAAGAAAAGATTACTTTTAATACGTATTGATCTTCTAGTCCCTTTTCGAACCGCATTCCCCATGATATATTGGCTGACTGTGACTTGAGTCCGTTGTGTCCCGAGCATTCCTTTACAGTAATTCCGCTGTTGTGAAGTGAGCTCACACAACTTGAAGCATCACGTGAGGATTCAGTTGACAAGTAACCGCAGCGCATGCTCAACACAGTGAGTTATTTTTGCTTTTTTATTTTATTTTTTTTATTTAAATAATTTAAATTTAACAAATTAGAAAAATACTTATATATACAACCCGCATGTAGCAACGCTAATCGGGGCGGGTTGTATAGC
>NC_090892.1:72076309-72078809 GCF_036669925.1 Montipora capricornis | reverse complement strand
TATTGTATCACAAAATTGCCATGAGAAAGTACTCAGTTGTTATGTGGCCGTGATTTTGCGAATGAAAGACTCTTGCTCTGCCAATTTTTCGTTTATAGCTCATAATTAAGAAAATTAAACAAATTTACCTAAAATAGCGTGACCTAGCCCCTTTAAGAGCCTTCTGCTATCTTTGAATTCATTTGCCTTCAATTCCACCTTCAATTGCCTTCAATTTCACCAATTCCAAGGCCCTTAATTATATCAACTGGAAAAGTTAAAGTGATTCCTGTTTGTCACGCTATTTATGGCACTGCTTGAAACCCGGTCTCAAGTACGACCAAAGCCTTCAGGAACTACCGATCTTAAATAAAGTGACTTTATCTTTACCTTTTGACTTGTAAAACTGTCAGAGCCAAGCGTCTTTACCTACAACTCAATTCCGGGATCTTTGGAGTTCAATGAAACTCTTATAACAAATGCTGAGGTGGTTTACGCTACTACCCTGGCTAACGGTGTGGCAATTCCGGTGGAAGTTTGGTATCGACCGAAATCTGTTACAGGGAAGCAAATATTGAAGTCAATCCAGGACTGTGCGAGGACAGTACAAACATGACAGCAACGTTCACAGCATCGACCTGCAACTAACTCTATTATCTCCTACGAAACCTGTCTGAGCAGCTGCACTGACTGCTTGACACGAAAAGTTGTGTGCAAAAATTGTGAACAAAGGGGCCATATCTCCCTCATTCCTTTATTAAGAACTTGCGATAGGTGCTTTGGTGAGCGCTTGAGGTAAAACAGATTCCCCGTTTCAGTGGTCGTGATTGTGTAGAGTGAACAAAAAAGCGTTGTATATGCTGACTATCAATCAAACTACCAAAGATAAAACCGGAGTGGAACGTTACGAGCTGATCTATCCCGTCTCGCTGCTTTGCCGGAAGTTGTTCACCTTTGAAAGAGCCTGAAATGCAGTCTGGCTAATTGGTATATTTGCCTAGAAGGCACGAAAGTGGCCTTGTCCTACTTCGAACTCTGGGTGACTTTGGTAGCCCCGAAAAGGAAAAAGCTACGTAAACGTTTAACGCTGGCCGGGAATGTGTGAGAAAAAAGATCGAATGGCTGTTGAGCCGATTGTTCGCCTCACTAGACCCTCTGTACAAGATGTTTTACAAGAAATGAACTTTGTTGTCCACACTATTGTCCCCGAAAAGTATCAATTCCGGACATTTATTAAAGTGGGCCGAGCTGCTTATGCAAGCGACAGACAAACCGTTAAAAGAGGGATAACTGAATAGAGTGTAATGTGAAGTGCTAGATTTCTATCCCATATGAACCATGTGAGCGTTAGCCCTACTGATGGAAATGGGCCCACACAAGGACAGAGAAAAACTCTGACCAGGGTGGCAATTGAACCCACGACCTTCGGGTTAGATCTCCGCCGCTCTACCGACTGAGCTACAAGGTCAGACGGGAGCAGGCCGTGGGAACTGAAGATGTTAAAGTTACGGCAATGAACATGTACAAGTACAAGGAAAGGTTACGTTTATACAAACGTTGGCCGTGTAGCACTTAACCCTAACCCTAACCAACGTTTGTATAAACGTAACCTTTCCTTGTGTTCGTTAAAAGAGGGCCTTTGCGTAACGTTTGGGCCTTGAATCACGATTTTGTTACCCGAGAATCTCGCCTCATTGAATTAAGTTTGCACCACCTTGTTGACGTGGAACTACGGAAAGGAACATTGAAGGGTGCGAAAGACTTTTGCTTTTACAATGATGTCATTTAGCTGGTGCCTCAGCTATTCACTTCATTGACATTGAATTCAACGCAATTTATAAGCCGGGGAATCTGAAAACTTGTGCAGATCTAGTCTCGCATTTAGCGTGTTTTGACTTACCACTTGATGGTACACTTGCAGGTCTGCGGAAACGACTCGGTTTCTCCACAACTCAGCGCCCATTTGACAAGTCTTCAGAGTTTGTCTAGGTGCATCCACCCATAAAAAAAACCAACGTCAACGTCAAAGTGTATGGTTGTTGTGGAGTCGTGTACGTACATCCTTTGCGTCTTCGTGCTTGCAATTGTGCCTTGTATGTTTGCAACCAATCAACCTTACAAGTCGGGCTGTTGTTGAAGAATTCCTCTGAATCTTGTGAGGAAATAAAGAGGCTCTGCAACTTCGAAAATAAACTGACTTTCACAGACGTATGGGATCGAAAAGTTAAGCTTTTTGGTCCAATAGAGAAAAATTTGGTTCTGGATACAAAGTGACGAGAGCTGGAACAGATCAAAAATGTTTATTTACCCAATTTCTTGGAATCTTGACGGATGTTGACGGATGTTGCTGCTGACATGGTCAAACTTGCTTCTGGAATGAGTGGTACTGAGACGTTCCTGCAAGTGCCCGGTCGCCTCTATGACACATTTGGTATTGAGGCTCGATCAACAGTAAATGCTAAAATATTTCTTTAAGATTCACTGAAGAACGTGTCATATGTAAAAGGCACTATCAAGTAAT
>NC_090892.1:72066309-72068809 GCF_036669925.1 Montipora capricornis | reverse complement strand
AACATTTAGCAAAGCCTACTTTTGGCCGATATACTTCAATGGTTTAAAAGACATTTAAAGTTAGCTGTAATACAAAGGCATTTTCAAAACATTTACTATCACCGTTTTCATCAGACTATTAGATCCAGTTTTGCATACATTTAGCGATCTCTATTTACAGTAGGAAATGAAGTACAAAAGCTTTAAGTGCAATAATGAACTTGCAAAATTGACTGATAAACTCCTCATTTACATCTCGTGAATAGCCTTTTGAATCAGTATTGTTCCTTTCATTCAACTAGCGTCACTTAAGAGACTGGTCCATCGAAATAATAGGAGAAAATTTGAAATTGCGAGAACTGAATTATTTGATAGGAGTTCGGTGGACAGAATCGCATTGCATCTGTAAATTTAAGTGAAAAAAATTGTATGTATGGCTCACGTTAAATGATTGTGTTGTTCAAGAAAAATGCGATTACAAATTATGAAATGGCCGGGTAAGTCAGTGATGAAACATTAATTATACAGCCCTGATTGTTAGATGCAATATTGAAATATGTCCATGGCTGGAAGAGACATAAAAATCGGATGGAATATTGCTTTTCGTTATGAAGAGAAATAAATCACTTACCATAGTGCAAGTTTGTCAAAAGGGAACTGTGGTAATAGCTTCTTCATTGTTTTCATTCATTAAACCATTCAAAGATATATTACAGTTCCTGACACTTGAATCAGAAAAGGGTATAAAAATGCTTGCCAACATTCAGCTCGTAACCAAGAAATCACATATCCGGTTGCATGGATTCCAAAACAATTTTTGTATCGTCGCTAGCGACCATACTACTGCTGAGCGTACTAGTTGGGCGAAACGATGCTTTTACCCCAAATCATTTTAGAAGGAACTATGTCACAAAAAGGGGAATGTTAAGAGATCCCTCACATTGCCAACAGGTAATTAAAATGACTATAATAACTACATTATTATCATTAATATAATTTCTTTCACAAATTAGCATTGTCTTGTTGAAAGCACTAGATCGTTTAATTCAAATAACTCATGCAGAAGTTTGAGTTGTGATTGTTGAAGTGTGCTGCTCAATCAATAGGCCGGTTTCCAACTGTATATATCCTGTCGATTCGTTTATAACTGTGAGGAAGAATTCAAGTTGTAGTTAAAATGACATTGATTATGTAAGGGACACTGCTAAGACACCTGGGATGCTTTTGTCAAAAATCCGTACTCCAGAGAAGCGGGACTACCTAAATGTTCAGTTCGGAGTTGAAGGCTGGCAAACAAAGTAAATACGTCAAACACTAATATTCTATATTTATCATCCAACATTACTTTTGCTCTGTTTTTTAAATTTGCTTCGCAGCAGCAAAGCTATATCCAGGCATTGTGTGAAACACTCCTCCCATGTCAACAAGATGATGATGGAACGAGGACCCGGGGATGATCATACCACGGATAGATAGCCGGGAGAAATTATGATGTTTATCACGCTATAAACGAATCACTATAAAAAAAAACCCATTATTCGTGTAAAAAGCTTAGTGCATGAACTTCCAAGTGCATTAGTTAGTCTTTTGACAGAATCAAAATAAACAGAGCTTAAACCTATTTAGTGATTGGAGATGAGACTCAAGTCTTTTCCAAGTTAAATGGGGTGCATGGCTTCAAAATGCTCTGCAAGAGTTTACCTCTCTCCTTTTGTTCGCGGGTTACCACTTCGCTACAATCTTTGTAGATCTTGTAAAGGAACCTCCATTTACTTTATTGAAATAAAATCTCCTCAGAAGAAGAACCCCCTCCTGGATGGTACGTTTCGCCGCCAAGCTGCCAAGAACATGGAAGTGTTGTTAGCATTCACCCTTCGTGGGCAGCGGACAAAATCGAGAAGATCCGCTTTTAATGGGGTTACTACGTTGTATGCGGTAGGACATAAGAGGGTGCACAAACGAGTTTTTGTATTTGTTAATTTCGCAATTGTATCCGTGTTAAATTAATTTCGGATCAGTCTCGGAGACTTCTTTGCTTGATCTGCGTTAACTGACGCAGCCATATACATGCCCGTATTTCTTTCTTTAAAGTGAGATGTAGAATTTGTATCCAGGTGGTAATCATCAGTGATGTTCTTGGTGGATATTATTTTACTGGGGGTGGGGCTAATGAGAATGTCGATAAACGGGCTTAATGATTGGCCAAAAGAAAAATAGAACGAACAAAGATAACAATGGATTTAGCGCATAAAACAGTACGAAGCACGACATCATACAGCCAGTGGAATGTAGCGTTCAACAAGAAGTACAACTGTACCCCAATTAAGAAGATGTGGTTTTCTTTTGTTGAGATACTACACCAACTTGTAAGCTGTAAGTAGTCATTGCAACGAAAGCGAGGCTATTGCAATTGCGGCTCAAGTCTCCATGTATACCCTTTTTTGTATTTTTTTTTCTGTCTTGCTTTTCTTCACACTGCAGTAAGACACAAGGAAACAAGGGATTATACAATGTCAAAAAA
>NC_090892.1:72056309-72058809 GCF_036669925.1 Montipora capricornis | reverse complement strand
GATGAAATTTGTCAGTCACCTATATCCAGCGCAGAAAGAATCAGTGACAAAGAGAATGTAATGAATAAATACGAATGAGACAAATGCGGACTCAAATGAGTGAGCATAAATTGCAGATCTAGCTAAATTCTTAAACAGCATTGGCAAATGATCAAAAAAACTTTTTTTGGGGGGGGGGAAGGGGATTTATTTTTAAAAAGTAGGCTTTTACATGGAAGTTTCTGTAGACCACTTTTGGCACAGAATACCAACTCTATGTGTCTATTTTATGAACCTCACAAGGAAAATATTTCTCTTACGTTTGGAGCATAAGCTTATGTGTTTTTTCCCGCGCTGCCTGGTTGCAAGTTTTCCATTCCATTCATCTACAAGTGAGCTATAGTTCCTTACTGGGAAGAATGAGAAAGGTCATCGCTTTAAAGCAAAATCACTCACGTTCTGGCCACAAGGAAAACCACTAGCACCTCCCGTCCTCGACATCACCACAAGAACGAAAAACGAATTCCAGACATGCGCATTCCCGTGAGAGGGTGAAATCGGACTTCCGGTCGCTCTCGTCTTCGTCTGCGACGAAGCTGCTTAAGGTCTCTTTTATTGCTCTATCCCGTAGCTCGTCACTAGTATGATTTCCCTCCAGAAAAACGCGGGTTGCCAAATGCAACGATTGCCACGCGATTTCCCGCCAAGGAAAATTGCCCGAACACTCCCGTCCCCAGAAGCTGTCCTGCCTTCTCACTTCCACCTCGACAGTCTGTACGGATGGATGTACGTGACGTCATAAACAAAACTTCTTGCATGGATACATTTCCCAAAAATCTTACCCATGGTGCTACGCTCGCAAGCCTCGCGCGCCTGAGCTCCGGAAAGTCGTAAGTTGATTGCCGTTAGAAAAGGAGCACTCGGAAAGTCGTAAGTTTGATTGCCGTTAGAAAAGGAGCACTGGAAAATGTCGTTCCTTCGTTAAATTAACCAGAGCCGGTTAACGTTTGTCGTCTCCTTCATAAAAAGACAGGATTCTTTGTTTTACTTACATTTTGTTTAGTTTAATTTTATCTGCAAGGAATTTAATACATCAGTTGTTAAATCGTATAGTTATCATAACAAAATATTGTTGGCCGTTTGGAGCTCTGATAAAGCTGCAGCTGTTAAGAATTAAGATACTCTTAACGTGAGGCTTGTAGCGTCTTGCGTTTAAATCTTGACACATTATCACAACACTTGATTCTCACCGAAGCTTGGCTTTCTCTCGCAGCGACGGCGGAGCCAGGAGAGGCTGGGGGTAGAACTTGAACCTGAACTTTATTTTATTTAAACACGGAAATCTATCAGATAAAATAATAATAATAAAAATTACAATCTACTTTAATCTATATAAACATGATCAAAAATTAAAAGAGAAAAAAATTGAAGTGATTTTGCTGACAAGCTGTTCCAGATAACCGCACCATTATAGCTAAAGCTATTTTTCAGAAAATTGGTGCGGGCAATGGAACAGCTAGTTTGTTTTCAGAGTTCCTTAAATTATAAGGGGATCACATTTAGTGAAAAGAGAACCAAGATAGTCGGGCGCAAGACCATGTATAGATTTACAAACCATGGTGGCCACTTGTATTTGTCGCTGAGTATCCAACCATTTCCAGTTGAGTTGCTCAAAAAGAGGATCAACGCTTGTGTCATAACTGGAGAAGGTTAGAATACGGGCAGCCCGGTTTTGCAACTTTTGGAGCTTATTCGAAAGACTTTTGTACAATGCCCCCAGACCTCGCTGCAGTAATTAAAGTACGGTTGAACTAAGGCATTGAAAACGGACTCCAGCGTGGTTCGGTTAACAAAAGGCCTACAACGTTTAATTTGCTCCAATGCCCGATGCGATTTTCTTGGCTATTTTTCAATATGTATATTCCATGAAAGGTTTTTCGTCTATATGCACACCCAGAGATTTAACCGAGCTAACTTGTTTAATTATGTCACCACCTATGATTAGTTTAGTGGGAGTATCGTAAGTACCTAACCTCTGCCGCGATCCAATTAACATGAACTCAGTTTTAGATGAATGTAGAGTCAATTTGTTAGCAGCGAGCCATGTATTAACCTTGGATAACATTGGTTGTTATGGCAAAGGTCAGGTGAGTATCGTCGGCATACATACGTGCAACTGAATTAGACAGGCAATTAGTAAGATCATTTATGTATAAAATAAAAAGCAATGGTCCTAGAATTGTTCCTTGCGGAATACCACAAGTGAGAATTTGACTATTTGAGAGCGACCCATTACGAAATACTGTTAATTGCGATTATCTAGGTATGGCCTAAACCATTCATAAGCGATACCGCGCGGATACCATATTCGAATAATTTGGACAGAAAGAATTGTATGGTCCCCTAAACAAATAAAAAGCAACGGGTCCTAAGAATAAAAAAGCAAAATTGGAATACCACAAGTGAGACTTTGACCTATTTGATGAGCGAACAAAAAACACGGATAAGAATTTGACTAAAA
>NC_090892.1:72036309-72051309 GCF_036669925.1 Montipora capricornis | reverse complement strand
CAACTACATGACATTATATATATTCTTAATTCATTTCAGTTACCTCTAGCGGGACATAGCTATGATCCGTCTACCCTTCATTTCACGATAAGCTTGCATAGAGAAGAGAATTTAAGTTTAATTTGCTGTTATGGGACTGAGGTAGGGACCAGACTGGGATTCGAACCCTGAGATTCGGCAGCACCATGCAAGAGGCAGCAAATACCCACCTTCAGTCTGACACGCCACCCCCTCCTACTTTACCCTGCAGCACATAAGATGTCGCAGGACACTTATCTACAGGTCTTGAATTCATTTCCTTCACTACTTGTACGTTATCACTTTGACATTCATTTAGATCTTTGAGATGTTTATGGTTAAATTTTAAGAGTTATTTTTTTTATTATCAAAGAAAGGCACAGTACAGGTTTTTTAAAGTCCAGATCCTTTCATCAACTCCTTTTAAGTATATCAGCCAATAATGAACTATAGTACATGAAAGAAAAAGCCTTTTTATTCTCAACTACGTTTTTCTCAAAGAGATTGTCAAAAGCTGTATTTCAGTCAGACTCACACTGCACTGAAAGAAAAGCAATTAATGGCAGATTTAGGGTGTTTTCTGAGCGACAAATTACTCTTTCTTAATATTTTTTATGAGATTTATTATATGCTTAAACTATATATCTTAACATTCTCCAAACAACCAATTCAAGTCCTAAACATAAAAAGGCGTGTTGTCATTTCATTTTTAGAGGACTTTCTGAAGAGAAAGTATCATACATTGGTTTTAGTTTTTCAGGGCAAATCTCTGAGCTTTCTTGAATAGCTGCCAAAATAAATTCAGATATTTTAGTTGTAAGAGGTTCATTATCCATGCTAAAGTTATTTCAATTAGTGTAAGAACGTGGGCTAAAGCTGAGATGATACCCGATCGGATAGCTTTATCTTTCATTGAAACATTCAACTGTGGACGCCACGAAAATTTTCGTTTCAGGTAAGCCTGGCGGCCTCAAATAATCCATATTTGTCCATGCCACCAAAAGCAGCAGGAAAACGTACCCTACGCTACTACAGTTTAATAAATCATTTCAAAGGATATAGTTCAGTTTTTAGTGAAGCTAAAATCATCTTTGGAGGGTTGCCAGTGTATTGCGTTTATTTTTCCAATCTGAACTTGTGACTCAAGTCCAACTGGTAACCAAGGGACCACTTTCTCTCACCTGTCATATTGTTCGCGCATGCCTGGTTTATTGAATTACCTTTTGTCAGAACGAAATCACAATCTTACATACCTGTCACTAACAGAGTTCGAGCACAATACGGAAAGTTGCTTCTCAAATATTTGTTTACAACATTCAATGTAAAGCCCTGGCCAAACGAAACGCAAGTCATCGCAAGTCGACGCAAGTTTTGTTACTTGCGCTGACTTGCATACCGTTTGGCCACCCACTTGCATTCACTTGCGAAGACTTGCGACGACTTGCGTTTGATTTGAACATGTTCAAATTTTGGAGGCAAGTCCGCCCAACTTGCGTCTCGTTTGGCCACTCAACGCAAGTGGATGCAAGTTTTCGCAAGTCATTCGAACTTTTTTGGAAACCTTTTAGCCAATCTGATGCCGCTGTTTGAGCAGGAATCTGAAACTTTCGCGCTTTCCCTTTTGACAAGATGGCTTCTGTCACGGAGCAAAATTCGGAAAACTTAAGCCCCGAAGAGCTAAAAGAAAACAAGGATAGGGAGTTAAAAAAACATAAGAAAAACGAAAACCATAACAGGAGACCCAGTAGCGGTGCAAGTATAAGCAGCAGCTACAGTGAAAGTAGCAGCTCTTCCGAGTCTGAGCCTAGGAAAAAGAAAAAAAAACAAAAATTCTGCTACTTTTGCAAAGGACTTGCGCTCAACTTGCGTCGCGTTTGGCCACCCTATCGCAAGTGAACGCAAGTCTTCGCAAGTGAGAACTTGCGTCGACTTGCGATGACTTGCGTTTCGTTTGGCCAGGGCTTAAGGGATAACAAATCGCATTTGCCCCCATTACAAAAAAAAGAAAAGAAGAAAAACGAAAAAAACAAAAACAGGAAACTAGAAGAAAGACAGACAAAAAAGTAAAGAACAAAAGCCTATCCTGCAGTTGCCACAAAAATTTTAAAAAATTGTAGGTAAAAGAAAGTCCCTGTTTCCACAAGGGCCATGTATAAAAAGTCTAGTAACTAAAAAGCCTAAAGTTTAGGCAGAGAAAACTAGGTTAGCAAGATCTTTGGAAAAGCAAATCGCCCAGAAAAGTAAAACGCTAAGTCAAATGTTCCGTGCTGTAGAATATGGCATGCTAAATTGGCCAATTATCGAATTGCGCTTACTATGTCAAAGATATAATAAATGCTATTTCTATCTTATTTATGCTTTTTCGTGAGTGAAATCACCTGCGGGAAAAACATGAACCTTAAAAATAAGGAGTCTTAATAATTTTTGTCGATTTCTTGGACGCGCATATTGGTAGCACAAAGGAGGCATCGAGCCCGGCATGGACCGCCGGCTGAAACTGAATAAGTATTTTTGAGGACACTCCAAAATTCTGCAGTTTTGTGATTTTTGTCACGATTTTCTTCGCATCGCCCTCTCAGTCTGGTTTACTATTAATTAAGAGCGGTATCAGTATTACCATCTATAAACTTGATGAAAGGATGAGTTAATTTTGTCGGACCTAATCTAAATTCAATTAAAGATTGGGGCACCCAGCATTCAAGATAGATATCATCTACGGAAAAACAATGAAAGCAGAACTGGCTCATAAGAGATGCAATGAAACCAAGAAGTTAATCAGTCACCAAATGTCAAACTAAGATTTTAAAAAGACATAGGATAGTTGAAATTTTAATTTAAATGTAAGCTCGCTTTTTCTCGAAACCGAGGGGTGCATAAGAAATTTGAATTGTATCGGTCATCCTGGAAAACTGAGCTCAACTCCGTCGTTTTTTTAATAAACAATGAAAACCTAAAAAGAAAGGAAAAGTAAAATCATGGATATGTAAAATAATTGTAATTCAGTTTGGTGATATTTACAAATGTTGTTTTCTCGGATGCACACGGTCAATAGTTACTGTGCTTTCGTCGGTGATGCCGTGACGAAGAAAACACAAGAGCACAGCCATATTAAACAGTGGGTTACATCTCTTTGCCTTGGATTAATCACTATTACATTTGCTTACATATGCGGCCATCCCTGCTTCTAACTAATAGCAGTGATGTTAAATTCAAGAGTAACACTGCACGAAAAAATGGATTTACACCAAATTTGCACAGCGCAAATTAAATGCAAAGATATATTTACTCTAGAGAAAACCTGTAGCAAACATGGTAAATCCAAAAGACCAAAATGGAGAGCTCTACAATTTAACAGCGACATATCAAATATGGTATATTTGATATCCTTCAGACTGATTCGAAATGTTATATTTTTGCCAATTAAATCCTAAGAAGATTAGTTTTAAAAAACTATCACACTTTGACACGCAGCATTACTTGAAACAAAAACCATAAAATGGACACTGCTGAAGCGCTAAACTTCCATTTAACGTAATTTCGTTAATATAGCGACGACGAGGTAGACAAAAAGTCACCATTTTAGATTCTCTTCAACTTCCGTCTTCTATTATTCAGGTGTTGCGGTGAAACTGAAATAATTACTTTTTATCTCTTCTTATCATGCGTCTAATGTTCTATCAACCAAGATGTTCTTCCTGCACATAAATGTGATGTTCAATATGAGGAAAATAACGAGGTCCGTATTTTTAAATAAGAGCAAGTTCTCTTTGTTCTTGATAATCATCATCTCACATTATTTGTCATTAAGGAAGCGTTCTTATCGTCTCTGAAGGCGGCAAGCTTGCGCTCACGCTGTCCAGTTATCGCAGCTGCCCCGAAGCCAAATGTATAAAAGAAAAGGCTTCACAACAGGAGGCTAAGCAGTATTTCAACTTCGCTTGCAAATAGAAGGTGAAACTAAAATCTTCAACTACACTTTCTACATTGAAAATGAGTTCCAAATGTACGTGGCTGTTACTGGCCATTTTGCTTTCCTTTCTTGCATCCTCTTGCGAAGCATTTTCAGCTGGAAGCTGCCCGGATCGATCAGGAAACAAATGTAAGAGACGAATGGAATTACCTGGAAGCGAGACACAGGTATTATTCAGTCAAACTTGTAATTATGGATTACAATAAGACCGCATTTTTCTTACGCACATCTATACATACATATATTTAGTATATAGTAAAACAGTGGATAGCGTTGAGGCGCGCTCTTATTGGCTACTTAAGCTCTACATCTAGTCACCACTTCGGTGAATAGTTGTTAAATATATAATGTATGTGTGTGTGCGCTCATACTGAGTAGTGTGCCTTAAGATGTAACCGCAGCGCTACTTTACTGTTGAGCACTAGTCTAGATTCATCGGTGAACACTGAAGTTGTCATGGTGTGGTCTTAAATTGTTTTCTTTTGACTTCGACCTTGAAATAGTGGCACGCATCTAAGGGCGCTTTCCTTTTGTCAGAACTGGCCGGCCAGACCTGTCCGTTTGCAAAGCAGATGCAACAATTTGAATAAATACTTGCATGATAATCCCTCGCATTCTTCTGGAGGAGTGTATATCATCCTCGAAGTGTGTTAATTTGAAGGCGTTGTAGAGTTAGTCCTTCCAAATGCCCGGTCTGGCCGGCCAGTTCTGCCAAATGGAAAGCGCGCTGAGCGGCATCAGCGTGCATTTTATATCGTTCTGTATTCTTATACTATTTTAGAAAACAGTCTTAAGAAAATACGCACGCTGCTTGGTTAAAAACCGTGTTTCTATAACTCGATGGAGACAGAACTAGCACGAGCTCGAAAAAGCTGTGGAAACACTCGCCTGCGGCTCGTGTTCCCACAGCATTTTTCGTTCTCCCAAACGTTCACTCGTGTTTCTATAACTCGATAGAAACACGGTACATGTTTTCTATTTCTTAACTGTAAGATTCAGGTAAATTTTGAGCGGTTACCTGTTGTTGACTGGGGAGATAAAGAGGATTTATGGATTAATAGGTTACCTCCCCGCGAAACTAAAATCCAAACATGGGCTATCGTTTCTAGGATGCTTTAGAAAAAAAAAACATTACAGTCTTGATGATTTTAATTTAACTACAAACTATTTAAACCATTACAGCGGATGTTTCTTTTGGGTCCAGTAAGGTGACGTGTAATCTTCCGGATTTCCTCAGTGCTTCATACGTAAACTTTGTTGTAGTAAATGTAGACGAACCTACCCTGTCAAAAAAGAAAGATCAAACGAAACTCATGCATATACTTAAACACTTACGGAAGGTGCCTACTATTGTTATTGCGCATACGGTCTACGTATCTCGAGATACTAGGATTAACTATGGTTTGTGCTTATTAATGCAATGATATTTTTGAACGGTTCAAAATTATGCGGAGAAAGCATAACTTAGCAAGTGCTCTTGGTATCCAAAAGGAAAATTGGGGATAACCACGCATTTTTCAGAGATAATCAAGTTTCCATTTGGAAAAGAACGCCATACATTGCTATGTATTTTAAAGCTTTTTACAAATATTGTTGATTAATTATCTTCGAAATGCGTGGTTACCCCCAATTTTTTTTTATTTCAATAGCAATCGTTAAGATCTGCTTTTCCCGCATGTTCAGTAAACCGCGCAAAAATACCTTTGCATTAGTAGGCACCGTCCTTAATGGAATCTGTTTGCTTTTACAGTATTAACTGTAGGCTGACCTGAAATAACCTTTGTGACGTTTACGGTCAAATAAACACTTAGAATCACTTGTCCGAACACAACAGTATTTACTAAACAGACATGACGACTACCAAATACAAAATTCCTAGCTCCTAGACCGCGTGGGAACATCTAAAAAGTGGTATAATTGCCCATTTTTAATGAATTTTACCCTAAAAAGGTCACCTAGAACTTTCGGGAGCCTTTTTTCTGGCTGAATTTTTCGAAAAGGTAAGTTTTGATCCCTATAAATTTCGGATCGCTAGACTTTCAGCTAGGAAATCCGAACAGATGAAATGTTTTTAGGGGATAAAAATATGCCTATATCTAAATTTCAGGATAACGCTACAGAATAATTTCATTGCGGAAAACTCCTCACTAGAGCATTTTAAGATTAATAGGACCTTTTAACTATAAGTAGGTGTTTTTATATTTAGTTTTTTTTCTTTTTGGGAGGGGAGAGGGGGAGGGGAACCATTATGGAAACTACCGGGTAACCGGTAATCATATATTTTACCCTCGATAAATAAAGTTTTTGTTTGTTTGTTTGTTTGTTTGTTGTATAGAGATCATAAATTTAACGAGTTAATGTATTAATCAATAGGCTATGCAAACCACCGATCGTGAATGAAAGTCCCAAACATAGAGCAAAATATTTTTGAAATAAAGGAAACATTTACCTTCCATACTTCGCTTGAGCACTTTAAAAACTTTTTAAGATCTTCTGAAGTATTTTGTGCAGAAAACTAAGCAATACATGATCAGAAACTTTGAAACCTATACACCAGTCGGCCGCCATACGCATGTTTACAAATTTTACTCCCGCTGTCGGTGCACAGGCCACTCGCGCCAAAGCTCAACATACTATTAGCCAATCAAAAGACTGATACGACAATTTTTCATTAGTGAAAACATCGTATGTCATTTTTATTTCGACACGGAAGTGTACGTAATTCTCTCTGCTTATGTAATAAGTGAAATTATACAGCGATGAAAAATGACGATTTTTGGTAATATCCTAAGAAGTCTACCAATCTTCCACTTTTAACCTTTGCATAAGAATGCCGCCTTTAAATGTTAAATTGGTACTAAACAATCACTCAGATCCCCAGAAAGTTTCCATTCGAATTCATACTTCAGAGTCTCAGGATTCACGAACTCAACTTAGAAACCCTTTTTTGGATATTAATTTATGATAACCAATCGGTCTATTTCAGAGTCAGTCATCATTAACTGGCTACCAATTACTACAATTATATGGCTTTGAAGAAATGAATTACTGAAATCATCTGTTTGCTATCTTGAGCCAGTGTTATAACTAACGTAAGTTTTGCATTTTGTGTTGCTGATTCACTGACAGGCACTCAAGAGGACATTGTTTAAGATAATTAATCCCCGTAGAAAAGACTACAGAAGAGAAGACCCTTCAAGGACAGCTCAACGGCTGGCACAAGATGAAGAATACTTTCCTCTGTGATCCACTCAGTAACTAATATCGTTAATATTTTACACTGTAGAACAACAAACTATATTTGGTACAATATGTCGTCAGGTGAAGACCAATGAACGACAAGACAACTTTTCTTAGTGGAAAATTCTTTTAAAGTAACAATAAAGATGTGACTTTAAATTTTTTGAAATACTTAGCAGAGCACCAATATAAGCAAAGATTCTCCTTCGCCCACCAAAAATGGATCTTGTTAACATATCGTCCATGCGGATGCAATAAAGACAGTAAAATCTCAGTGAATTTTCTTCTTTATTTGTAATCATGGGCTCCTGTAAATCACCTGATTTCAGAAACGTTCCAGCAGAGTCAAGAGCAATCTCGTCCCCAGGGCCTGCTTTCCTTTCGGTCAGCACCAAGAGCACGGACTCTGGTCAGGGCCAATTTATGCTTAGTCGCAGTGAAAGTCCATTTTTGTAACTATTGGCAACCTTTGTTAATCCCAATTTTGAGACGGTCTGCGTAGACGAGTCGGAAGTCCGTAATTCGCGGACTTGCTGCTTTGGAACGGGCTAGAGCCTAGTTCTTGGTGCTGACCAAACGAAAAGTGGGCTCTGGGGACGAGTTGAGTCTACGGCATTGTGTTTGTGGTTAGTGAGTGATGGCCACGGCCTCGAATTAATCCTCTCTGGCAAAAAATGTGCCCAGCCATACCCGATTATGCCCCCTTTAAGGAACACAATGTTGTCCGTTCTGTGCAAATTTTTCATTGTTACCTTCTGCAACCGAAACAGTGAGAATATGTTGTATTCGTTGAGGTCTGGGAGATATGGCTATTTCAACTTTGTTGATTCACTAAAACTCTAGCCGAGTTGAAAGATACATGTTTAATTTTGTTTTTTCCTCTAACGCCTAACCTAAAAGCCCACAGAGAGATCGTTTTAAAAAGCAGCACTCTGGAACTCCTTCAAAAAAATAATACCTATCATTAATACATCTCACACCTGCCACCATTACTCTTCTTGTCATTGAACTCTATTCCCCAAATATTGGACCACATAAATGGTTTGCTCAGGTCAGGTCAAAAGACATGTGATATGATTACTGATATGATATGACTGTCCCTAAGATCACTCTGAGAGTTCTTCTTGACTCGGATTATATGCTACATATGTATCCTGTCATGGGGCGTATAATTCCAACATAAGCGACATGAATGGCGTGGATGATTCATTGGATGCATGTTTATATTAGCATCTCTATGAAATGTCTATGAAACGACCGAGTTTATCAGGAATCAGAGAAAATGTTTCAGTAAGAATCAATACACCATTCGAAGAACTAAAATATTGTCGATTTTTGATAGAACAAGGCTCATTATGCTTTTTTTCGAAAACTGCAATTTTCAAAACAGGATATAATTTAAAGGAAAAAGATTCGTCTACGACGTTCTGCAATTTGCAGCCAGCTCAATGAGTTCACGTTATGAAGAGATAAAATTGGGTCCATACATAAACTCTAGGAAAATTCTGTTTACTAGATTTTCCTCGCTTATGCATGAGCGTCATAACGGATGATCCAACATCGTTCATTGCATTAGAATAAGATCCTTTGAAATGAGGAATTTAGAACACAGTAAACAAAGTCAAGTTCCCCTGAGAAACTGTCAGACAAGAGAGTGCTTTTCATTGACTGTGTTCACAATTTTTGTAAATCTGGTTTCGTAGCTGATGCTTATGTTTTCCTATTTTAAAGTAAACAAACAATGCTAATTGAAATCCCACTTTTCGATATGAATGTCTTTGAAGGTATAATTTCATCAATCAACCTAGTCATTTCCAATATTTTTAAAGAAATCCATTACCGCTTAGTTGTTCCCGTAATATAAACATAATCTGTCAATTGCCAGAGAAGTAACAATTGCTTGCATTGATTTTCTTTGCCAGATCATTATTTCTGGCGTTCAGAATGCTATTCAGGAACCTAAAACATCCTTTTCCCATTCTTTAATGATTTGCATCTCCAATTTGATTTTGTGCGAAACAGAACCTAAAAATACCATAAACGCTAACTTTTCTTTTTTATATGTGTTTTACGCTGCAAGTAAAAGGACAATGGTATTACTGAATAAGTCACAAAAGAGTGAATATAGGTTTAAAGCAGGAGGACCTAGTGAGCTTTGATGTTAAATTACCCAACACCAAAAATAAACAAGGAAATGATATCATAACTTTAAAAAATACTCTTCTTTCATCATCAGGAGAAAATACATACAGGATCATAATATTATAGCAAAACAGGATTTTAAATATAAACAAAATGCGGCTACATGTCTTGAAATACATAGTTCTCAAACTAATGGCCCTGCAAAGAGCCAAGGACTAAGGTTATAGTAACTGTTGTCGGGATGCGTTGGCCGGCTTCCTGCAGGGTCGGAAACGGAAACTGACGTCTTTTCTTTGTGTTAAGCAAGCCTAAACAACAACTGTGCTAGCTATTAGCCGCATTTCAAAAACATTGGTCAAAGAGAGCCGATCCTCAAGGAGATAAGTTCGCAGTCAAAAGCGAACATTGAAAGTAAGACCGCAAGCATAAAAAGACAAGATTATCCGGTGCAGAATTAAGAATTTTTTTACGGAAAATATCCCAAGCTGACCGTAGCAGCTGTAATTTGTACCTGTCCAGAAATGTACGCAAGAACTTCTTTACTACTTTTTATGTTAGTTTGTTCTGCCAATTTTTGCCAATGGAGTGAAGCGTTTACTGCCGGAGCAGGGAACATCGGGGAAAAGCGTGGCTTTAGTCATGAAAAGGTAAGAAGTAAATCTATGCATTTCAGCAAGTTAACAATGATAGTTGTTACTAACATTCAAACGCAGCGTGAGGGGGTACTTTCTCAACTAGATTTAGGTAGTGGGGAATAGCAGAGCTGGCGAGGAGGTCAGAGCTCTTGCGCTCCATCATTGTAACCTTGGTTCGATTCTCGATATCGCATGCGCCTTAATTTTCTTGGCTTTCTTCTTTACTCTGATAGTATTGGTTTCTCCGGGTAGTTTCAATGATTTTATCCTGAAAAACAATATTTCATTTTTTCAGTAAATTTGATTTCTGTAGTAGTTTATACATAAAATTGATTATTGAAGTTGATAAATTTCATCTTTAAGGTGTCATACCTTTAAAAAAAGAAGCATTGAAAGGTGATCATCAGACATTTTTCAACGGAGCCGTAACCTAAAAAGGTAGCGAACATGGGCTAACAGCCTCTAAAGTTTGATAGATTTGAAGCTTCACAGTTTGAGACCAGCTGCAAAAGGCGACTGAAAACGAAATGATCCAGCCAAGAGACATAATGCTGTACTTACTTTTGTCCTCTGAGTTGGCAATTAAATTTCGATCTATTAAATTTTATAACCGTTCGCTCATCATCATGAGGAATAAAATCATTAATTTTGAGTAATTTGCGGGAATTTATCGAAACTGTCGCAACAATCATACTGTTCAGTGCAGTTAAACTAAAAAAAAATTTAAAGGAATTTATTTAACGGGGAGATTTTTCGTCGTTCTTTGGGCAATTTTGTAGGACAAAAGCTTGTATATATTTTCTTTAAAATGCATGCGTCCATCTGGACTCATATGAAATAGGCACAACCCAATATTTAATTCAAGAAATCACGTCTTACATGGATCACCTAACGACGTGCAGGAGTTTGAAACTCCCTTTTAAGTGTACTTATTCACCATAGTTTGACCGCTATCTGAGTTTTATCCAAAACAATGTATTTATCTGAATTCGGCGACAGATTCAAGTTGGTGATACATAAACGCCCGGTTTTCTACTAAACGTTTTGCTATTAATTTAAAGTAAAATAAATATATCTTTTTTTTTTTAATTCATTGGTTATTGCATTTGAAATAAGCCAAAATTTCGAATTCATTCGAGTAAGAAACGTTAAACAGATCCGATTACTTAATTGTAATCAAAACCATATTCATAATCATAATCATCATTATCTCAATCTTAGCTGAGTGTGAGTGCTCTTCTCATTGTGGAGACTATAAATCAAGTCCAATCGAATGCCAGATGGTTTTTTGTGAAAGAGGAAAACCCGAGTACGCCCAACAAAAACCCACTGGGAGCAGAATAGAGAACCAACAACCCCACCCTCGCATGAGTCCGGGAACCAAATCTGCAAGTGGAAGGCACTTACCACTCGGCCAACTCTGCTCCAAAGTATAACACTCTTATTAAACGTATTCCATCACAATGGGGTATCCCATAGGTATCCTCCGGGAGAATTCTCCCAAGTATGATGAACAAGGATTATTCAGCTAATGGCTTTGACAAGCAATAATCTAAATTTTTACTTAGATTAGGCTGATTTTCCCTTTGCACTGTACTGTTTAAGTTAACTACGACAGTTACAGACGTTTGGTTGATTCGTTAGAAGAAATGAGGAAAAAACTATTTCACCATTTTCACTCCTTCCGACGCTTGACCAATTGATAGAAACACAGGTCGATTCGAATGAGTGTACGACATTGACCGTTGATTTATATTTATCCTTTCAGCGCGGTTCATGAAAGAAAAATGCTTTAACCTGAATAAAGATGTATTATCTACCTAATTTTAAATTGAAAGGGTTGAATTGAATTCAAAATAAGGACCATTTGGGAATTGTGAATTATAATAGTGTAAGCTCAATATATCCCAAGTCAAGTTCAGAATAACACGATAATGTTTTTGTCAAAACAAAATCTAGTGGATCACTTCCTTTTGATGGGATATATAATATATTATCAGCACTCTATCGAAGAATTGCGATGCACCTGCCAATTTTTTTGCAAGCCATTCATAAAATCCACATCTACATTGAGATTCAATAATTGAACGCTGCTTTCGTCCTTTTCCTTAGTTCCTTTGTTGCTTACGAACAACATTAATCCAAACCAAATAAAAAATTATATTATAAAAACATGTATCAAACTTCCTTACGTTTAATTTCCGCAGACGTAGGAAAAGCAACTCAAAATTGACCACATTTGACGAAGAGACATTTAACGATATTCTCTTAATGTTATGTGCAGCAAACCATAGGTGGCAAAAGAAATGTGTTTCTCATCAAAACAATTGTTCCATTCGATCGTTTTAGAATTTCGTACGCTGACGTCAAAGTTAAATTCACCTAATGGATTTTGAAAATACATATGTTGAGAAAATGTATGTGACGGTTTTCATCCAAACGTTACCCCACTCACAAAAGAAGTTTGTATGCCTAAGTTGCCACGCAACCTTATATCCAGATTTATTTCTGAGCATTTGCTTGTCAACAATCAGACTTTTTTTTTTGCTTGTCTGGTTGAGAGAATTTTAAACGTAGGGTAAGACGTTCTAAATCAGACCCAACGTTTCGACATTCCTGTCTAGAGTCTTCATTACCATCATGTGATCCATCACGACATATTTGTTGAAAAAGCTGATGGTGCGCCCGCCAACCTACTAGGCGTCCTAACCATAACCTTAACCGCCATAAGTTCTACTGGGTAATGTTGATTGAGTCTCAGCAACTCCCCGTAGCCTAGAGACACAACACTTTCCGCAACAGGCGAGCAGTTCCAAGAATAGCCGATAATTGTACACTTCCAAGGAACAATGATGAAATGGTATATGAAATGAACCACATATGAACTGCGAATATGAAATCAAGTGAAGCGTCGCACCGGAATCGCGAGGTCACGGGTTCAAACCCCGTTGAAGTCCTGAATTTTTCAGGCTTCTCTACGCAATTGCAAAAATTGCGTTTATAACTGCGAAGATCATAGCTTCACTTGACTTCCAAGGAAGTTAGGAACATCTAGCTTGCCAGACCAGGTTTTTGCACCTTTCGATATGCTTCCAAGAGCACCAATCACGAGTCTACGAGTATTTCTGTGATTTTCGAGACTCCGCGAAATCCTCCTGATTTCAAACGCTAGTTTCAACCTTCTCCTCCTCAGTCCTGATGATGTTCTGGTCCGCTGGCACAGATATGTCAGTAAGTGTCCATTTCTGTGTGTCTTTATGCACTAGAGTAATATCTGGCCGGTTCTGCTTCAGTACTCTGTCTTTGTAGATAGTCATGTCCCAGGTAATCCTCCATTTTTTGCAATTGGCAGGGGTTGATGGTCATACCACTTGTCAGTAAACTCTATCCCATACTTCCTGCACATCTCCCAGTGTACTCGCGGGGGCACCTTATCGTGCTCCTTCCTATACTCTCTCTGGGCAAGCTTCTTGCATCCACTGACAGTATTTCGTATTGTTTCAGTGGCATCTCCACACAACCTACAGAGTGGTGTCTCTGAGGTCTTAACTATGCTGTCCTTGATCGAGTTTGTTCTTAAAGCTGAGCAGCAAGAATCAAACCTTCTGTCTTTTTTTTTAAGAATCCATTCCTGAGCCATCTCCAAGACTCCTCTCCAGCTCCATCTGATATTTGTTGGACAAACGCACCATGTAGGGCTTTCTCCTTCCAGTTTTTAACTTTCTCTTCTTTCCTCCTCCTCTCATAGTCTTGCAGACTCCCCTCTTCAACAATCACTGTGTGTGTGCACTCTTTCGTCTTTTTAATAATATATTGTATTACGTCCCAGTGCTATCTTAAACTTAATCTCTTAGTCTAATTTGAGGAAGCCCATAGCTCCATAAGCTCTTATAGTTTCTTTATGGGCTTCATCGCCTTTTTTACAATTTTTTGTATTTTGTTTATTAAATCGGATACATTATATGTAATCATGGCAAATAAAACCTTGAAACCTTGAAACCTTCAACGCAGCTTGAAGCATCCACTCTTTGCTCTCCCTTAGGTAGCCATGAAGGGATTTGCTTTCCCTTTTTACACCCTCCTCGCTGCCAATCAGTCCTCACTCCCTTAGGTTCTCGAAAGGTAGAGCCTCGCAACATTACTCCTGGTGTGCAGACAGGCATTCATTGCCAAGATCTTCCCTGTTTGTCTATCCATGTTGGCTACTTCCTCCAATTTCCAGTCCACAATCCCCGCACTGTAGCGTACTACAACTGGACCCTGGGTATTGATGCCACCAATCAAATTTCCCCCATTGAGTTTTGATCTACACAAAGTCTTGACTCTTCTGATATACTCCGATGTTATGTTGCCTCTCATCTTTGTTTTGAGAGTCTGGTCCAGCTGTAAGATGCCAAGGCATCTGTAGCCTTCTTCCTTTATTTCCCCGATGTGCTGGTCGTCGAGTAGGTCTATTCCGTGGCTGTCAACCTTTCTTCCCCTTCTCATTTCCAGGACAGCACACTTGTCTAGCCCAAACAACATCATAATGTCTTGCGAGAAGATCCTTACTAGTTGAATAAGTGAGTCTAGTTGATCTTTGCTAACTCTGTACAACTTCAGATCATCCATAAATAGCAGGTGGTTAATGGGTTTCATGTCCTTTGCCAGTCTGTATCCAGCTCTCATTTTTCGTAGGACTAGGGTCAATGGTAACATGATCACTATGAACAGTAGTGGTGACAAAGAGTCACCTTGAAAATTCCTCTTCTAATGTCCACCTGCCTGAGAGCCGTTCCTCCTGAAGTTGATACTGTCTTCCAGTTTATCATGCCAATTATAAAGATCTTATTCTTCTTATTCTTCGCAACCATCTCCAGGCATTTCAGGATCCATGAATGCATATCATATGCCTTCTTGTAGTCTATCGAGGCCATTGACAAGTTTGTCAACCTTCTCCGGCAGTTTGTAAAGATTGTCTTGTCTACAAGCAATTGATCTTTAGTTCCTTGGGAT
>NC_090892.1:72016309-72031309 GCF_036669925.1 Montipora capricornis | reverse complement strand
CTAATTTCTTGAGTCAACCCTTTCCCGAGTAAATTTATTTTTAGGAACAGGTTTTTCCCGCGAAAAGTATCATAATTCCCTTGACGCTGAGACAGCTCTGCTTTGATTGGCTTTTACAACAGCAGGAGCTCATTAAGAGCTCCTGACAACAGTGAGCGTGCTGAATCTCCCAAGGGAGGTGTTCTATAAATAAATCTACTCGGGAAAGGGTTGATTCCTAGGCCAAGTATGGGAGATAGAGGCTCCTCTTGATGAGCTCCTGCTGCAGTATACAGGTAAAGATGCTCTAATATTAAAAGAGCATAGGGCGCAAAGCGTAGCCTACGTTCTCTTACAGAACGTAAGTCTCTATATAAAGGAGCGTTTTAAAATGATAAAATACATTAAAAACAAAATCCTTAAAATCCTAAATCCTAAATCCTGAATCCTAAATCCTAAAAAATAAAAATTAAAAATTAAAAAAAATCCTCAAAATTTTCTAATACTATCTAATTTCTAAAGTTCGTAAAATTATTTGACGGTGTCCTTGAAGGCCCGCGCTTATGTTAAGCGAACTTGAGATAATAGCTTTCTGCATCCTTCTCAGAACCTCTTTTCCTCTGACGCCCACAAGTTTCTTTATTGTTTTCTCTAAGTCTTTAGACCAACCGTCTAGCACATCAATCACTACGTTGCACTGTTCCACGACATAGCCAGGGTACTGCTTCCTTAACTCCCAGCGCAGCTGAGCATACTTTTCCGTCTCCTCCCTCTCCTTCTTTCTACGGTTGTCTAACCAGGGGGGCAACTCATTTCAACTGCCCAGACTCGTTTCCTCCTGTGATCCACAAATCTGATGTCCACTCTGTTGGCCTTGACATAGCTTTGTTCGGCATACACTGGTACATCCCAGTAAGCTTGGGCTTCCGGAGATTCGTACACTGGTCTGCGTGCCACTAACGAGTACCATGGTGGTACTGAGTCCACTAGCTGCAGGTCTTTACACACCTCAAAGAACAACACCTTTTAAGGTGTTGTTCTTTGTTCTGTGTTGCACTTAAAAGTGCAGCATTGTGTCGCTCCAAGCACTTGAACTGGGCTAAAGCAGGACATCCCGCAAGAACATGCGCAAGAGTTTCTGCAGCGCCTCCGCACAATCTACACGTGATCTCTCCTTGTGAAGTTCCTGTTTTGATCTTTGTATACACTCTAGTAGGGATGAGCTCTTCGTAAAGCTCCAGTACCCCGGTAATGGTGTGGGTGAGTGCTGAGGGCCTCTCCCATAGCCAAGCAAAACACTCAACCATGCTCAGATCTTCGTCCTGCCACCATGCACACAGAAAGCGACCATGCCACTGCTCGCTCTTAATCTGTAACTTCTCCGTCACAGTCCTCCTCAAATAACCCTTAACTTTCTTCCCTAGAATTTCTACATCCGGTGCTTGGCGCGGGCTTTATGACGGGTTCGGATAGTTCAAAGTCAAACCCGTGTCCAGCTCCTCCGCGTAATTACATGCCTCCTTAACCAACGAAGTGAATCCCTTCTCACTCGCCCTCTCTTCAAACTTCTGAACTAACCGCATGGTAGGATCTGTATTCGCATACAGCTTAATTGCAAATTTGATTTTTGTTAGCTTGTATTCTTGCCGAATTGCGCTTAGCCCACGCCCACCCTTGTCCCTGGGTAGATACAACATAGCCGTCGAACTTAGCGGATGCCTCCCTCCGTTCTCACAGATTATCTTTCTCGCCTCTCTGTCGATCACTCTAAGCTCTGTAATAGGCCAATGCTGAGTCCACATCAAATAGACTGAGAATCACATGGTTGGAATCAGACAAAGGGCTACTCCAGATTAATGACAACCTTTGCAGGTAAGCCTTTGCCGCACATTCTAATGCCAGCTTCTCATCCTGCATCACAGACTCTCTCACCCCTAGAAACTTGAAACTAGAACTCGCGTCCAGGCTTTCCTAGACCCCCTCTTGACCTAACCTCACACCTTTTGCATCATGCACTTGTGACCCCTTCCTTATATGAATCACATTGCATTTCTTAGGAATCCATGTTAGTCCAATGTCCTCCATGGCGGCACTGGTAAATTTTAAAACTCTGTTGAGCTTAGCTTCAGAGGAAGCAAACACTTTCAGATCATCAATATACATTAGATAGGATACCTTGGCGTTTATAGGCCTCGACAACTTATATCCCTCAGTAGCTTCCAGTGACCAGGCTATTGGATTTAAACATAGCGTAAAGAGGCGAGGGCAGAGTGAGTCTCCCTGCGGCAATCCCCTGTTAAATCGAATACAACGAGAGGTTTCGGGACCACATTCGGTGGTAGTAACAATCCTAGTATTCCAGCTTGCAACTAAGCATCTCATGACTCTACAAAGCCAGGAAGGAAAGCGGTGAACTTCCATAATTTCAAGAAGCCAGCTGTGATCCACCGAGTCATACGCCTTCTTTACGTCTACCCAAGCCATGCTTAGGTTTTGTTTTCCTCTGTGACAATCTGACGGCACCATTCTGTCAATCATAAGATTGTCTGACGTCCCACTGCAGCCCAATCTGGCTCCCCTTTGTCCACTCTCCATCAGGTCGAATTCACTCAAATGATTGTCCATTGGTGTCTGAAGGCACGACGTGAACCATTTGTAGATGTTATTTAAGCACGTTATTGGTCGCTGATTCTCGCTGCTGAATTCACCTGGTTTAGGGATGAGTCACGTTTTTCCCTCAGAAAGCCAAGTGGGATATTCCTCGGTGCTTTCAGAGATGGCAACGAAGGCTTAAGTGATCCCCTCATGCAGCACATGCATGCGCTTCCACCAATAGTTAACAAGGCGGTCAGTCCCTGGGTTGCTCCAGCGCTTAAGTAAACACTTGACCGCTTCAGAGCACTCTGAACCTTCCTAGCAATTGCTGTTTCTGCTTCCTTGTTATCAGTCCCACTCGTCTCCCATAACTCTATCCAGAAATTGCTTGCATCCTCAATGTTCTCAAATCTCTCTTCACTATCACACCCAGAGCGATTTCTAGAGGTACTTTGATATTTAGGTCGCCCCTCGTCTTCTCTGCACAGCGCCCTGAAATGTGCGTAAAGTTTCCTTGTATCTTGTATCTCAGTTCAGAAGAGGAGATCTTTTTACATTCTTCCATCAAAATGGTCCTGTTTTTTCTTCCTTTCTTGGTGATCTTTCTGTTTTCCGTGATTCGCTCTAACTCAGCCTTTGCAATCGATAGTCTTTTTCTCAGCTCCGTCACTTTCTTTTCAAATTCCCTCTTATATTTGTTACTATGCCTTTTTCCACTGTCAGTCCGCATGGTATGTTCTTTTCTCCAACCCTTAATGAGCAGAAACGCTACGACAGCCGAGTATAATGCGCAATTAGCAACCCATAGGTATCCGAATGGGTTTTCCACAGGGAGGACTGTGTTTTGACTCATTATTTCGCCAACAGTCTTGTTGATTATATTGATTTCATTCCCAGAGGGCTTTTCTTTTATTCTGGTGTCAAACCCAAGGATGGTGTAATCGCCTGGTTGAAGATTCACCGATGCGAATAATCGTAACTCCTTTCCCAATAGATCGTGTTTGTCCTCGGTAAGAGTATTAACTGGTCCGACTGGAATTACAGTCTGATCCTGTGTACTATGCAAATTCAACTCTTGCTCCTGTTTATTAGCATTTCGCGCTGACTGGCATTTACCATTAAACCATTCTGCTTTCGTTTTCCAATTCGCCTGATGATACTACTAGTAGCATCCCCCATCCACTTTTCTAAGCGAGCGGCCTGATCTCTCAGGTTTTGGCTTGTTAAACAAAGTCCTCATAACCCATACCATCCCACATCTCTTTCATCACATGCATATATCCCTTTTACGTCCGCTCTCTGATAATGGTGCCTCATCAGACTTCACTAGGATCCGAGCCTTGTGCTTACAGCTTAACACCGCTTAATTCATTTCCTTCGTCCATTTTATCTTCCACCTTGTTTTTCCTTGAACATCTGCCCCACTCGTCACCTCCATTTGCCGTATTATTATTATTGTTATTATTATCATTAATATTATTATTATTATTATTATTATTATTATTATTAAGATGTTATTAATTGTTGTCAGACGTCAACCGTACACGCCCACGAGCAATACCGCTAGTCATGATTAAAAAAAAAAAAAAAAATTTCTGAAACAATTGTCCTATCAGTAAATGCGACTTTATTTGGCTGGCACCAAAATGCGAACAATAAGAGAGCGCTTAATTACATTCTTATCATCGCCAAATATTACATCTTCACAACAAGTGTCTGCGACAACAAGCTGAGCTTTGAGTGCTTTCTTTTACGTTTAAATAGCAAGTTAGACGTCCTGCGTACGATAGCTATAAAAAACAAGTCACTAAATAAATTCGAAACAACTTGGGCACCTCTTTTGTAGTTTATTTATTGCTTTATTTACTTACTTACTTTATTGTTAGCTGTATTTGTTATCTGTCTTGTTCGTGTTATTGCAATTAGGAAAAAAAATAATAAGTAGTATAATTAGCAAGTATATTGTAAGTATAAATGTAAGTGTAATATTAGTACTGTAAGTAGTGTAAATGTTGAAGTTGTAAATAAAATTGCATTGCATAAAAATAAAAAGAAAAAAAATGAGAAAAGCAACTCATGGGATGGTGCACCGCTTGGCGGTGCTTAAGCTTAGGGAGCTTAAGCAACGACAACGGCAACGGCAAAAAGATCGTCATAAATTTGCATATTTAGTGCACAAAAACAATAGCTTTGCACGCTCTTCACGTGCGTATTTCACTTTTGACGCCGTCAACAAAACAACAACGTGAAATAGCCAAATTTGAGATTTTATGGAGGACGTCATCACTTGAAGAGAAATTTTCATTCGCTTTCCTAAATTAAGCGCCGTTTCGACCAGTATCATTCTTGAGGAACTACCACACCCTTGTCATATTAAAAAGGTTGGAAAAGTCTCGAAGCGATTAAAAAAACGCGAATTTATATTTTGAGGTGACGTTCTCGTTTACATCGCCGTTGTCGTTGCTTAAGCTCCGAAAAACATAGGTTGGACCCTTCTTGTGGAAGGTTTAAAGTGTTGCTCAGTATTATGATCAAACTTTTATCTGTTGGATTTTTAGGTTTATCACATATAATTTTAGGAAAGATTAGAAACGCTGTTTACCGTTTGGAAATATCTGCATTGGTCTTCGAGATATTTAAGTTTGAAAAACGCTTAAAATATGCAAATGTTCGGACTGATGACGTCATTCACTCAACACAATATAACAGCAATTTGCAGCATAGCCTACGTGTAGCCGTACCCTCCCCCCGAAGGATAGTAAACGGGAGGATGGAAAAGCATGGAAAAGAGGCTGTATCATAAATTACCTGGTGACTTCCATGAAAATGGCTTTAATCATGAAAAGTTTGAAACAATGGTCACGTGATCTGTTAGCATGGAAAGTAGGCTTACATAAAAATACCCTTTACCTTCCACGATAAAGGCCAATGCCACATCAAACTTGGCTCCTTTATCAATGCCGATGCTCTCAATTGAAATTTAGTAGTTTAAATGACTAAAATCGATAGGATAACGTCTATAGACAAGCCAAATTTATTTTTTTCAGTAACAAATGCACAATCGTGATGGCCTTACGCCTTGTCGTATAAGTCATCGTAACGTTTGAAAATTGCTGATTTAAACATGTTTAGTCTCATGCGCGTGTTAAGCCGCTGCAAATGGATATAATACACATCCATGCTATGCATTTCTCTGTATCTTCACATCGACTTGGCATCATCACTTCTCTCATCCTCATCACAGTCATCGTCGTCATCCTCGCTTTGCTGGTTCTCACAATCACTATCATCAGAGCAACTGCACGGGTCTGTACAGGGCGGTGTAGATCTGCGACACTGGCATCGGTTTGTTGAACGTCGTTGTTCCACACATCTACACTTGACAAGCTGTATTATAGCTTCGGGGGCTGGTGCAAGGGTAGTTATCACAGGTACCCATTCGTTATTCTCCGCTGTCTATCCGTAATCGCTTGGTGGTGGAAGTAAGGGAGTGGGTAAATTATTGTTGTTCCAAACCAACATCTGAAAATGTGCTTGCAGAATCACTTGTTCCAAGGCAGCTTGTGTTGGAGGAAGTCTCTCGTATTCTGTTTAATTCTTTCGAAAAATGGTCCATTATGAGGTCTTTGACAGTTTTGATGTCTATCTTTGGATGGTATACTGTAGCTGACAAACAAACCACTCGATACCTCTTTTGATTTCATCAACTGGCTGCTGCTCTTTACCGAGATTACAAAGGGCTGTCAGAATGGAATCACTGGCTCCCTCAAACGTCTTCCAGCAAGTCGCCTTTCCCTTCCACGAGAAGCTACCCGAGTTGTCGGCTCCTGCTAAAGCATGGAATGAAGGCAGCGCAGCCCTCTTGGCAGGTCCAAGGGCTTGTACGATAGGTTGTAATTTGATTGAACGACAGTTACCTCCGGTTCCAGTGTAAGGGTTAGGGTTAGCCTCGCTTCCATGCTAGCAGGTCACTTGACCAATGTTTTATTGCGGCCAATAGCTAAAACAAGTACATCAGTATTGGGTGAATGATTACGAAGCACTATCTGCAGTGGCATCAAGAGCGTGGAAATATATTTTTTTATCAGGTTTTTCGTGTTCACTCTGCAGATGGCACAAGTCTTTATGTGACGTGACATTACACTCCCCATCCCACAACAACATGCTTTCTCATAATTTCAGCTCTCTCTCTCCTTTACTTTGATCGATGGCGAGGAAGGCACTCAGTTCTGCCTTGGTCTTAGCGTGGGCGATGAGCTTCTTCAGCGGAACCTTTGCGATGTGCAGAGAAACTGTGATGCGATTGTGAGCCTTGTCGTCTGGCCCGTGTTGCAGTTATAATGGAAAGGGGAACATCATACCTATTAAATATTAAACGAATTTCATTGGCATCCCTGAGCAAGAGAACAGGAGAAGAGTTGATTTGTAAGATGCTCTGCCAAGTTTTCGCAAGTTTTGTTCCGTTCAGGTTATCCACCGACTTGTACTTGTGCCATACCGTCAATCATTACAACTGGGACATTTAAACTGCAACACAGGCCAGACGACAAGGCGTTCAGGATCCTGTTTACTATCGCATCACAGAACCTACGCACATTGCAAAGGTTCCGCTTAAGAAGGTCTATGCTAAGACCAAGTCGGAACTGACTGCCTTCCTCGCCATAAAAGTAAAGGAGAGAGCTAAGATTGAGAGAAAACATGTTGTTGTGACATGGGGAGTGCAATGTAATGCGTCACATAAAGACATGTGCCATCTACAGAGTGACCAGGAAGATGTTGATACGAAAGTCATTCTCCACGCTCTTGATACAACTGTTGATGGCGCAAAAGAGCTTCTCCATTCATTCACCCGATACTGATGTACTTCTTTTGTCCCAACACTAGTTTCGTCACTGCAATAGGAATTAATTGTCGTTGAATCAAGTTACAACCTCTCGTATAAACTCTTGGACCTGCAAAGAGGGCTGCGCTGCCACCATGCCATGCTTTAACAGGAGCTGACAACACGACTTGCTTTCGTGGAAGGGAAAGGCGACTTGCTGGAAGGCGTTTGAAGGAGAAGTGTTTTGAGGCTTTTTACAATTTCAGTAAAGAGCAGCAGCCCGATAATGAAACCAAAAGATGTATCGAGCAGTTTGTTTGTCGGCTACAGTATACCGACCAAAGACTGACACAGTCAAAGACCTCAGAAGGTCCATTTTTCGAAAGAATCAAGCAGAATCCGAGAGACTGCCTTCAACACAACACATTATTTTGAAAGTCTCGATTAAAGGGGCTAGGTCACGCTATTTTAGGTAATTTTGTTTAATTTTGTTAATTATGAGCTCTAAACCTCAAATTGGCAGAGCAGGAGTCTTTCATTTGCGAAATCACGGCCACATAACAACTGAGAATGATTTTCCAGCTGTGTAAATGACATTTTGATATAGACTGATATAAATTTGAAAAAAGGTGGGCCGACGTTTTTCAAATTTACCCAAATTCAATCCTCTCCAGTTTTGTCCGTCCATGTCCCTTCTTGGCTTCCCTGAGTTTTGTTAGAGTTCTTCTATAGTTTTGAACAGTTATTTTGATATTTTAGTTAATTCTATGACCATTTGATCAGTGCTGAAATTGCCTAAAATTGGTTGACCTAGCCCCTTTAAGTCACCACGCATTCGACTTTCCAGTAAAGTCGTTAATCTGAGACGCTGTAAACTTTGACGATAAGGGAGTAGGCCCATTCGCTCAATTATCCTGGTAAATTGTCTTTGGCAGTCCTTAATTTCCATTATAATACCCCAGTTTCCCTGTCTTGCGTTTGGGACCCACACCTGCACCGCGAATTCCAAATGGGGTCTGATTCAGCACTTTTGGTTTCCTAGATACGACATTCCTTATAATCCATGACGTCATTTGTTGCTTTTAAATCATTCCTCGTAATTGTTCCTAACAACAAAGGGTATCACCAGCTGAAACAACCACTCCCAGATCTTGTTCCTTTTCAAGCACTTGCAAGGGTGTATGGCCCATCATGTAGTTATCGTTAGGGTTGTCTTTACCAATATGCAAAACGCTGCACTTTGATTCATTAAATTTCATTTGCCACACGTCAGCCCAATGGGATAAGCAGTGTAAGACCGACTGAATGGCTGCAGGTGATCGTGCGTTTTCTATTAACTTTGAGTCGTCAGCAAATAGCGTGGTTGCATTCGTTGTGATGCCTTGGAACAAGTCATTCTGCAAGCACATTTCCAGCTGTTGGTTTGGAAGAACGATAATGTACCCACTCCCTTACTTCCACCACCAAGCGATTACCACCAGACGGCGGAGAATGACGAATGGTACCTGTGATGACTACCCTTGCACCAGCCCCCGAAGCTATAATACAGCTTGTCAAGTGTAGCTATGTAGAGCAACGACGTTCAACAAACCGATGCCAGTGTCGCAGATCTGCACTGCCCTGTACAGACCCGTGCAGTTGCTCTGATGATAGTGATTGTGAGAACCAGCAAAGCGAGGATGACCACGATGACTGTGATGAGGATGAGAAAAGTGATGATGCCAAGTCGATGTGAAGATACAGAGAAATGCATAGCATGGATGTGTATTATATCCATTCACAGCGGCTTAACACGCGCATGAGACTAAACATGTTTAAATCAGCACTTTTCAATCCTTACGATGACTCAGAGTGTAAGGCCATCACGATTGTGCATTTGGTACTGAAAAATAAATTTGGCTTGTCTATCATTCCGAGTGTTGTTATGTTAATAGAGGTTACTCTATTGATATTAGTTATTCAAACCACTGAATATCAATTGAGAGCATCAGCATTGATAAAGCAGCCAAGTTTGATGTGGCATTGGTCTTTGTAGTGGAAGATAAAGGGTATCTTTATTTAAGCCTCGTTTCCATACGTGCGTGTCACGTGACCACTGTTAATAGTCAAAATGTCAAATATCAGCTCATATTATCAGTATTAATGAAGCAGCCAAATTTGGCGTGCTTACAGCCATTTTCATGAAAGTTACAAGGTTATTTATGATCCAGCCACTTTTCCATGCTGGCTTTCCCAGGTCAGAAATTGGACCCCCCTTAAATTCCGTCTGCGCAAGTTGCAAGTTCGGCACCAAAACTTTTCATGTTTATTAGACTCCAAACAACTCTTCTACGCTGGTGCCATTCTTTCGGTACAAACTTTTCAAGGGACCTTATTTTATTGCATTTGCTCCAGGACTACTTTCTAAGGATATCACCACAATACTGACTTCATAGGTAGGATTTTTTGGGAAATCTATCCATGCAAGAAATTTTCGTTATGAGATCCGCCCGAACAGACTGAAAGGGTGGAGGAGAGGAGGCAGAACAGCCCCTGGGGACCATTTTCCTTAGCGGTAAATCGCTTGGCAGCATTGCATTTGGAAACCTGCGTTTTTCTGGAGGGAAATCATATTAGTGACGAGAGGCGGAATAAAGAGCAGGAAAGAGCACGAGAGAAGAAGCGATGACATTTGAGAAATATAAGCGAAGGAGATCCCATGCGTTGTGTATAACTTCAAGTGTGACCAGTGCCATGCTGGTTAAATCTGATAACACGTGGCCATCTGTTCGTACGCGTTGATGGACATAGATGCAAGACCTCGCCAGTGCGCAAATACTATGATACTAGACACGCAGTCAGGATTGTTTTAATGTATTGAAAAAATGCCAGAACAAGTTTGATTGTCTCGTTAATGAGATGTTACTCATTAAACAATTACGACCGTGTTTAAACGTACAATCAGACTCAACTCGCGCTAAGGTCTTTGTCTAACTTATGCAAATATGACGAGATGATCAGCTGCGCATTACAGCAATGCATAGAATAAAAATAACTAAATGATAAATAAGAATTACATCATGCGTTGTGTAAAATACTAAAAAGCCTAGCTGTTAGGAATGACTAGTAATAAATGACGTAAATAGCGATTCCCTAGCAACCTCATGTATAGTGTATAAGGACCTTTCTCTTTGAATTTGTAATCGGTGATTGAGACGTATTCGAGATACAACGAATGTTTAACTGTGAAGATTAAAATTATATTATACAACGAGAACGTGAGTAACTAGTGTTGATATCCGCGTTTCCAACATAGCTAAGAATAAAAAAGCCTTACTAAAAGGTACATCTTTGAAAGTCTTGATAAAAGTAAATCAAAAATCACATAGTCGTGTAAGTAAACCTAACTAAGAATTAAAAGCCTCAATAAAAAGATGCATCTTTAAAGTGTCAACAGATTTGGCCATTCTAATTTCCAGTGGTAAATCGTTCCAGAGTTTAGGCGCCGAAGCAACGAAAGCACGGTCGCCCAGGATTGTTAAAGTTTTAAAATTCCGATGAGACAGCGGTATTCCGTCGTTAGATCGCAGTCTATATCTTGAGTTTAAAGGCTTAATTTTAACAAGGTCATTGATATAAGACGGTGCCAATTCATGAATGGCTTTGAAAGTTAAAAGAAAAATCTTAAAATTAGTACGAAATGAGACAAACAGCCAATGTAGCTGATGGAGCACTGGAGTAATACCGTAGAGTTCCGATAGTAGCGACCCTCGTTACTTTCGGAATTAGCAGCCTTCGGGGGTCGCTACTTTCGGGGGGTCGTTTCTATCGGGGGGTCGCTACTTTCGGGGAACACAAATCGTTTACAAATAGAGCTGGCGCGACGATTTTTTTCCGAAATAAAAAACGAACAACGTAAAATTTAAAAGAAAACAACATTTTATTTGCATTCCATATGTAGAGATTGCGTTTTATAAAATGAAGATAACAGTGATAGATACAGCAAAAAACCGTATATAGAAAACTATATAGTTTTCAATTTCAATTTGAAGAAATGTTCCTGTTGTTAATACGAAGTTATACCGGTTTACGGTAGTTCTTTCATCGCTACATCAGTAAACTGATGTCAAGGACGAATGGTGGCATAAAGCTTCCCCTTGTTGTAAATTAAACTGCACGAACATATTATTGTACATTAAAATTTTGAGTATTGATTGACAGCATACCATTTAACAAACTTGGTATTGCTACTTTCGGGGGGGGGGGGGGGTGGGGAGGTCGCTACTTTCGGGAGGTCGTTACTTTCGGGATTTACTAGCGGCCACAAAAAATTGACGTTAATTTCGGGGGGTCGTTACTATCGGAACTTTACGGTATGGAAAAAGTTACCCTGCATAACGACAAGTCTGGCGGCTACATTTTGAACTCTCTGCAACTTGTCAGTATGGCACTTAGGCACACCATATAATAGACTATTAGAGTAGTCTATTCAGTTACTAACGAAAGAGTGGATAAAAGTCGCAGCTGAATCCATTGAAAGGTATTTCCTTATGCGTCTAATGTTGTGTAAGTGATAGAAAGCGGCACTGCATACTTTGGTAATGTGTACAGCCATGGTAAGTTGATCATCGAACCACGCATCCAAATTCCGCACTACAGACAGTTTTCTCTCATCGCAATCCCCGACCCTGATAGTGTTGACAGCAGCCTATTTTAATAGATGTCGTTACGCTATTACAATCAATTCGGTTTTGTCGTCAAATTAAGCATAAGATTATCCGAGTTCATCCACCGCTTAACGTCCGAGATACAGGTTTTCATTGATCTAACTGCCTCATCTTGACTAAAATCACATCTTAATTAAATAAAGCTGGGAGTCATCTGCATTACAATGAACATTTGGAAGGTGACGACCGACAATGTCGAAGATTTTGCTTGAACATATGTTAAACAAAAGGGGACCTGGGCAGGATCCCTGAGGAACGCCATAACGAAGATGAAATACATTTGAAAGCGCTCCCTAAACAGGTATTCGTTGTGTTCTTCCACATAGATAAGAGCAGAACCACGAAAGAGCAGTTCCATTGAGATCCAGCTTTGATCTTAAGGTATTCCTGGAGGCTAAAGTGACTCTTTCGGATTGCAGTTTTTCAGCTAAAAGGCAATGTCAACAAAAATTCTCATGCAAAGTTTCAGGTCGATACAACCAAACTCTACCGAGATATAGGCTAGCGAATTTTCGTTTCTAGAGTCGATTTATCGGGAAAAGGAAGACACCATACTGCGTTTCTTTCACAATGGCGGCTGATCGAGCGATACACGTGTTGGAGACAGCTTTCAGAGAAAACAGGTAAATAAATTTCATTGATCCAGTGAAGTAGATTTTTCTCTGAAATTCGTTATTTTGGTTTCAATTGGTTAATTTGCCTTACGCGGCTGGTCCGTGGTTTCTCTAAGAAGTTTGTGTTAACAAAATAACAGTATCGAAGGCAGCACTCAAGTCTAACACAACGAGGAGAGTTCATGCTTGTTCATGTTTGTCAGAATGTTGTTTCCGTAGTATGAAGTTTCCTATATGCAGATTGGAACACTGGATACAGATTGTTCTTAGCCAAGTTTCACTGAATCTGATCCGCAACAGCACTTTCCGTGAGCTTGGAAATATAAGATAGATTGCTAACAGGATGTAGATTTTTAAAATTGGACGAGTCAGATACACACTTCTTCAATAAAGGTGTTACTGTTTGAATGCATAATAGTGCACAGTTCTATTCTTCAAAGGAGCGTAAGATTCGATGAGTAATGAAAGGGTTGAGTTATAGCAGGTAACAAGATCATCCAGACTTAAATTGACGATGTTTTCATTACACAGAGCTGATTTAGAAAGATCATTTTTAAAAGATTCGATATTGAGTGACTTGACGTTCCTATAGGTGGTTAACACTTGCTTCAGGTTTTATGGAATTGAGGCCACAAAGACTGAGCTGCATGGCCAGAGAAGAATTGACCGATTGTGGGGTTATTCTTATTGACGAGTGATTATTCATCTACATTACCTTGAAGATTAAAATCGCGATCAGGATTAGTTCCTAGATAAAATAATATATTCTACATAAGACGTGGAATTCGCTAACAAAGGATTTGGGGGAAGTCGCGCAGCGAATGAACCAAACTTTACTGAAAGTTCAGAGAACTCGAATGATGAAGATTTATTGTCACTATGTTTAATCATAGACACTGAAATAGTTTCTTTGTAAAGTAAGTCGATAAGCTTGTACCCAGAAGGAATAATCTCTAGCTTCGCGGCCGTGTCATCGGCTGTCAACCAGGTTTTGTCAGAGCAAACAAATCAGCTTTGTAGTGACTCACTAATTCTAAAAAGACGGCAGATTTTGATTTGACGGAACGAACATTGATCATGCACAACGAAAGCGGCAATGGTGATAAAATTCTTCGGAGAGTATGCTGGTTTGAATTTTACGTTCGTAAGATTGGTAATATCTCTTGATCGAAGAGTTCATCGAGATCGTGAAGTACTTGCATGCTGCTTGTTATAGTATCAGGCTAAGAAGAAAGGAGACTTCGATCAAGTAACGCAAGCTAGCACGATGTTTATTCAAGATGGCCAACCTATCGATCCCAGCATGCAATGCCTGATCCTACACTTGTAATAGACCCTATTCGTATTCCCAGGATTGGACTGGAACTAGCTTGCAATGGAGGCTAATGCGGGGGAATATATTAAAAAGTATTTGCATTTGAAAAGATTTCCCCGCATTAGCCTCCATTGCAAGCTAGTTTCAGCCCAGTACTGAGAATACGAATATGGTCTATTGTTTTTTAAGCAAGGTCCAGGGTTAGGATTAATATCTCCGCATGAGGCCAGTTGAAAACTAGCTGTAGTGGCAGAATAATAGACAATTTTTGTAGCCAGGTATGCCCTCTTTCTTGGTCGGTGAACAAGATGGCGGAGCTGGTAATGCCGAATGTGTTGATATTGAAGCTGAGTAAGCAAGCTGTATTTGCAGTTGAAATTGCTTTATCCTTGATATGTGGATACTCAGTAACATTGCTGAAGCGTTCATGGTAGCGGGGAGACTTGAAGATGGTGAAGATCAGTATTAAAATTGAGGAAAACCAGCAGAAGCAGAAAGACGCGAGCGACAGCCATGTGCAATACTACCACTCGTGACCATGTGAACTTGTCGATTGATTTTACTTCGCATCAGAGGGAGTTTTTAGGACTTTTGACTTTTGGTTCCAAATTGTAAAGACAAATGTAACTGAAAAAACTGTAAAGATTCCCGCTTTAAATATCGTATGTTGAACAGAGACAAAGAGTATTTTTTTGCGTAAAAGACTTAATATTGTGCCATCAAAAATGACGTCACAAGCGTTACGACGTCATCTATCATCCCATCCCCCCTATCAGTTCTCAATAAGTTCCCAATCAGTTCTGCCGTGAATTTGAATTCGCACGACTTGCTCCCGTCTGACCTTGTAGCTCTTCTTTTTTTTTAATTTAACTAATATTGGACTCTTCCTTCTTCCTGTCACAAGTCGTATACTGGCATCGCCATCGCCACGAAAAATTACCGGAATACATTTTCGCGACACTTCATTGT
>NC_090892.1:72008809-72011309 GCF_036669925.1 Montipora capricornis | reverse complement strand
TCTAATAGCCTAAAAAAACCATATCTTTGGGGCCGCACATAACTATATGGCCCATATAAGGGAGACCCCTCCTCCCCGGGAGGGGGAGGGGAGGTGGAGGAAGGAACGTGCGTGTTGGTGAAAATTGAAGGAACAGAGAAAGAGAAACCGTCTTTCTTCTCCTGGATCTCCCTTTGAAAAAATATATCCATGCAATAACTTACGGTGCGACGACTTTAATGTCATCAGTTGGCTGCGATAAGTTAAAAGGGTGCTTCTTTTCGTCTCATACCCTCGCAACTTTTCGTCTTGGCTAAAAGCAATGTGTAACTTACGTAATGCTACGTTATCGATGCTCACTTGGCTTAGGTCCAAAAGGAAATGGAGTGTGGACGGTCACGTTAGATGCCCAAGATGCTGGCGGCCCATACACAATCACTGCCATGTCTAAAATGGGTACAAGTATAATTTCAGTGCTTCTTGAAGATGTTTTATTTGGAGACGTTTGGATTTGCAGTGGTCAGAGTAACATGCAGTTTACAGTACATCAGGTGAGTTCTTTGTTTCAAGCATCTTAAGACGTGACATGGAGTTCACGATTCTTTGCCATCTTCTTCTCTTCATGTATCGTTTGATTTCAAACGATACATGCAATGGCAGCACACATATGGCAGGAACTATACCCCGACTTTAAACACTTAACTACTTATAGTTTCAACAAAAGAACTAGACAATATTGACTACTTAAACAAAATGATTCTCCTAACATAAACTTTGTAGCTATAGAATCTGTTTCTCGTTTGTGTGTATGCTTTACGCTTATGCTTCACGCTTTGCTTTATTTTCACCCCCTTTTCTAAATCTTTTCATTTTGTGCTTAGCTATCGCCGTTTTTGTTCTTTCTGTTTCTAAATAAGAGTTGTCTTTTTTCATGCACCAACACCTCTTAGTTCATTACGTATGTAAATAGTTTTCCTTTGTCACTTTACTTCAATTCGTATTAAGCTATAGTCGCTTTGCGTTATTTTGTCCAATTTTGCTCTTCGTCCGTTGTTTCTAAGTTGAGGTCAACAATTTGTTAAATCAAATTTCGACCTTGGTTTTTGTAGTTCCCTTTCTTATCAACTTTGTTATTTTTTTTCTTTTTGTAAGAACCGTTCTGGTACGGACTTTGCGCCGTCGGAGCGAGTACTTTGTGGTGAATTAACAAGTAGAGTGCTGGTATAAATGCAGCGGCTATGTATATCCGTTCTTAGTTTAAATACACAGGTGATTACACAAAATCGCAAGCTCTCATTGGCTCGCTATCTCGGATTATCAGCCGATAATCACCTCGACGAACAAAATGGCTGCCAGTAGTCGTTTTACCACTGTAAGTGAAGATGATTTCGCGTTGAAATGTTTTTTTTTTTTCTCTTTTTTGAAATAATCACTTGTGTATTTATACTAAAACAATTATTATTCAACACATTGTGGCAATGTCCAAATATGGTCATAGCGCGCTCAATATTCGCCGTGCCTACTCAACGTATATCCTGCCATATACGTAACTTTGTATGTCGCGGAGAAAAATGATAGTTTTTTCAGCTTTTTTCCAATAAACGTAGAAAATTGTGCTTTGTTATCAATGTGTTGAATAATGAAAGAATTATCCCGCTCAATCTTGCGGTATACCGCCTGATTTTAGCCAACTCAAGTATCAGGCGATATTCCGCGCGATTTCGCAGGATAATTGTTAATTATCGAGGCAGTTGTTGGCGACGACGTTCTTCGTGAAGATTATTGAGGCAGTTATCGGCAAATTATTGAAGTTGTTATTAAGGTTGCTTTGCGCGTTGTTGTCGAGCCCTTTCACCTGTTCTACATCAGCTACATGGGCTGACAGCTGAAAAAAGATTTTTAAAAATCTTCTGATGGTCTACAAGTGTCTCCATAACAACTCTCCGACATATTTATGTGATCTTATCGTAAGTTATAAGCGTACTAGAGCACTAACATCGGGCTCTAAAAGCCCTCTGATTACTTCTCGCTCCCAGACAAAAGGATGTTGAGAGAGGGCGTTTTGTGTTCGTGTCCCTTCCCAATGGGACAGCTTTGCCAGATGATCTAATAAATCAGAAGACACTGGAAGACTTTAAAAGAAAACTTAAGACTTATCTATTTAATCATGCTTTTATATAATTATCATCAATTACAATTCCTAATTCTATTTATTCATTTATGTATCTATTTATTTATTTATTTACTGATTGAGTATGAATACATACATGGTGGAATTAACAATAGGATACACCACAGAAGACAGACCACAACACCGGGAACTACATGCCCTACTCTTCACGACAAGTTTGCGGGTTCTTTTACGTCCCACAGAATTGTGAACATTGAAGGGTTGTGAGACGGGACCTCCAACTTATCGTCTAATTTTTACTACCACTATTCACCTCGATTTCAAAGAATAATTGTTACATATATTATTATTATTATTATTATTACTATTATTATTATTATTATTTATTAT
>NC_090892.1:71993809-71998809 GCF_036669925.1 Montipora capricornis | reverse complement strand
ACAAGAATGTAGATCTTTGGAAAGAAAAAGCAGCTCAAAAAGCCAAGTGAAGATACTAATGTGGTGGAACAAGACACAAGAGTCACGTACCAACCCTCAAAATTATACGCTACTGGGTAATACGCTAGGGATGACAGTACCATGCAATATAAGACGTTTCATTGAAGTTCTCTGGGATATTACGACCCTTAATTAAACACGTGATATGTGCACAAGAGAGCCATGGTAAGCGTGTAACCGCACACGGTGATAAACAAAGACATATCGTTGATAGTGAAGAAAGATTTGCATACAAGGAAGATGTACCCATCTGGACGAATTATTTTTTCACGCTTAGGTGGGTCAATGAATACCCACACCGTTACCAAAGCAAGTCCCACAAAATTCAATACAAAAACTGACAGAGTTTGCCTTTTTACGGATTTAAAGCACAGCATAAGCACCTGCGTTCCTTTATTAATCTGGAAAACACCAGTTATTCGCATTGTTTTCACAAACACGACAGTAATGCACAGGTTAAGTCCAGCATAGCGCCAGATACTTCTAACGCTGCAAACCAAATCGCTAGGTTCGATTAATTCAAGGCCGGTCAGTGCTAAGAGGGACACGATTCCAAACAGAAGGAGAAACGAGACTTCTCTACTCGATGCTTTAATGATCGGGATGTTATAGAACTTGATATATAATGCGCAAACTAGAAGCGTGAGCATAAATCCCATAAAGACGATGACTATGATACTAATCCCAGCGAGGTTAATGACGCATAATTGTTCACACTTTGTGCGAAGTTTGTTTGGTTTGGTCTCTGGTGCACACTTGTTACATCCATTTGCTTCGTTCTGGTTGCTAATGGTTCCCTGTAGGCATTTCTTACATTCCCAACAGCAAGGTTGTGTACGTGCTTTCATGGTGCTAGGTGGGCGCTCATTTGCACAGAAAGATGTTGTATTTCTAATAAGCCATGTAGCATCTTGTAGCGAGGGTCAAGAAACACTGCTTTTTCAGTTGTAACTCTTCCAGTACGAGTACGGGCTGTAACATTCTCCCCACCTTGTCCTCCTTCGGGGTGGACAACGCTCAATTTAGGCTTGGAAACAGGTATACTCTCAGCATGAACAGTGTTCGTTTGTGGCTTCTCCCCACCATGGACTGGATCCTCTGCTTCCGGGCTTACTTGTGAAGCTGCTGACTCAATCTCTAACTTGTGTAAACGTTGAACGGGTCTGTTGTAGAAACTGTTATGCGCTCTAACTGTAGCGGACGGTACAAGCCTGTCGTTACCTGGATAAACCCTTTCAACTTTAGCCAACGGCCATTTGGTGCGCGGCACATTGTCGTCAGAAATAAGTACAATGTCGCCTACTGGAATAGAAGGGATCACTTTATGCCACTTGTTTCTTACCGATAGGAGATGTAGGTACTCTTGTTTCCAACGCTTCCAGTAGTGATTGAGTAGTCTCTGCAAGTAGAGATACCTTTCGACAGTCCTCTTACTGGTCTCCTCTAAGCTACTTTCTTTCCTTTCCGGTAACTGGTTAATTGGCCTACCAATTGCAAGATGAAAAGGTGTAATAGGTAACGGGTCTCTGCAATCATCACTTACTGCGGCCAACGGCCGCGAGTTAATGATACCTTCGATTCTGACCAGCAACGTGTTTAGCTCAGAAAAGGTGAGAAGTGCCCTTCCAAGGACCTTGCGCAGTGGTTCTTTTATCGCTCTGCAAAATCGTTCCCACCATCCACCTCTCCATGGGGAACGCTCTGTGATGAATTTCCACTTGATCCCTCGTGATGAGAACTCTGACTTGATTTGATCTTGATCCAGCGTACTCCACATTCTTTGACTTTCAGTTGTGGGTTCATCGTATAATTTCTGAATTTCCCTGCTTGCTGCCTTGAAGGTTTGTGCATTGTCTGACCACACTGTATGGCAAAGACCTCTGCGACTCGTCATGCGACTAAAAGCTTGAAGGAACTCATCAGTTGTCAAACTATGTGTAAGTTCCAGGTGAACCATTCGAGATGATGCGCATGTGAAAATACACACATATGCTTTCTTAATGTTTAAGCCCTCTTTCACATACAGTGGTCCCGTAAAATCAGTCCCAACATGCGCGAAAGCTCGTGAACAGGAAATTCTTTCCTCTGGCAACTGACCCATTTTCTGGGAACAAGGTCCAACTCGTTGTCTTTGGCAAGCTACACATCTTCTGATAACACGTTTAACCTCACGTCTTCCTTGAGTTAGCCAAACTTTCTGCCTTAAAGTTGATAATACCGTTTCTGGACCAGCATGCAACATGTTCTTATGTACATCTTGCACCATCTTGGCAACTTCAGGATGTCTGTGAGGCAAGATTATTTGATGCTTGCTCTGTTCGGGGAGATCAGCAAACTGTAGTCTCCCACCAACTCTTAATACCTGGTCATCTCTGTCATAATAAGGGTCCAGTTTCAGGAGGCGGCTATTACTGGGAAGTACCTCTCCAGCTTTCAGTTTCTCGAATTCTTCTTTGTAGACCACTTCCTGCACCCACATACAACATTTAATCTCGGCTTGCCTCACCTCGTCCGCCGACAGTTCCCTTTCACAAGACCTAGACTTAGTCTTAAACAATTTGACCGCTCTCAATACATAAGCAGTTACTCGAATCAACTTTAACCATGTCCCGCAGCGTGACATATCAATCAGTGGTTCTGCAACGACTGCTGTATACACATGGGTAGTTCTTTTTTCCTCGCAAGCTTCGGCCGGAGCAGCTTCGTTTTCGGGTTGAGCGGGTAGTAGTTCACAAGGCGAAGACATCCATTGGGGTCCATTCCACCACAAAGTGCTTGAAATCATATCACTACAGCTTAACCCACGCGTCAACAAGTCTGCAGGATTCTCCTTACTTCCACAATACCTCCAACACTCAGGATCCCACGTTGACTGTACCTCAGCCACACGATTGGCAACAAATGGCTTCCAGGAAGAACTCTGCCCTTTTATCCAATGCAGTGCCACCATACTATCTGACCAACACACAACCCTAGCCACCTTCATTGGCAAAGCCCCTACAACAAATTTTAGCAACCTGGCATTTACAACTGCTGCTAAAAGTTCCAGCCTTGGAAGTGACACCTTCTTAATGGGCGCGACTCTGGACTTCGATATTACCAGCTGTGAGGATACATTGTCTTGCTTGTCTCTTATTCGAATGTACACTGCTGCTCCATACGCCTTGGGGGAAGCATCTCCAAAACCATGCACCTCTACCACATAGTCTTGCGTAATACCATTTCCGAAGCATCGAGGGATAGTCACATCCTATAGCTGCAACGACTCAGACTTCCAACTTAACCACTTTGCTTTAGTGTCGCTATCTAGCGGGTAATCCCACTGTAATCCTTTCAACCACAACTCTTGGAAAAGGATTTTGGCTCTAACAGTGAAGGGTGATATCAGTCCCAGTGGGTCAAACATTTTCGATGCCAGACTAAGTAGACTTCTCTTCGACATTGGATCATGGGATGAGATGATTCCACTCGGTGCGAGGAATCTAAAGTGGTCAGAGTTCAAGTCCCATGACACGCCAAGTGCCTTTAGGGGGTCGCTCGAATTGAACTCCACGAATGGCGATGAGGCTCTTTAAGCTGGGTCAATAGCATCCATTACTAGCTCTGAGTTACTTGCCCACTTAGTCAAATTGAATGCTGCTGTCATCATAATTTCTGACATTTCTTGTTGAAGCTTCAAAGTTGAATCTACTGTATCGGCTCCTGTCAGGCAGTCATCGACATACATATTTTGTAAAATTTCTTCTACTGCATACGGGGACATTTCTTTGTATTTGTTTACATGAGCGTGGACTGTAGCAATTGCAAGGAAAGGACTTGCGTTCACACCGAAAGTCAATCTCTGCATTCTGTACACCTTCGTTAGGCTGTAAATCTCTCCACAGGTAGCGGTGAACATCTCTGTCCTCTGGTGCTAGTTTGACTTGCAGAAACATCTTTTCAATGTCTGCTATGAGACCAATTTTGTGTGTTCTAAATCGAATCAGTACAGATGCAAGGTTCGGCTGTAAAGGAGGACCAGGAAGAATACAATCGTTAAGGGAAGCATCACCTCCTTCTCGTGCGGAAGCATCAAATACGATTCTGCATTTTGTCGTTCTTTTGTCATCACGAAATACAGCATGATGTGGTAAGTACCGCACAGTTCCATTGTCATCACTCTGATCAGGTACTTCCTCTGCAAAACCTTTCTCTACATATTCGTTGATCGCTGTTTTGTAAGCCTTAGCTTTCACAGGGTCTTGCCTTAACTTTCTTTCAACACTTTCCAGGCGTCTCAAAGCTTGTGCATAATTACTTTCTAGCTTTGGAGGATCTCGTTTCCATGGTAGTCGCACCTCATAGTTATGTCCATCAAAGTTCAATCCTCTATTGAAGTCAGCAACAGCCCATTCTTCCTCTTGTGACATAACAGGGTCCTCGTTCTCTGCAATACCAATTGATTCCAGTTCCCAGAATCTTTTCAATGTTTCGTTAACTCCACCGTTTTCTACAACTGTCAGCATGGATGAAGTTTGCCTTGATTGGCGGTTTACTTGTCCCGTGACAATCCAGCCGAGGCAAGATTCAACAGCAACAAGTGACTCACTGGAACTACCTCTCTTACAGACCCCAGTCACAAATGAGTAGTAGTGGTCTGCACCAATAAGAACATCTACTTGAACTGAACCACGAGGATAACTATCTGCAAGAGTTAAGCCTTGAAGATGAGAGTTCTTATGGAAGTCCATCTGTACTGGCCCGAGAGGATTACAAATTTTGGAAATAGAAAGGGCCTCTATCTCCACCTTTGAATCTCCCTTAATTGGTGAAAGGGTAAATTTCACTCTTTGGAATCTTTTCGTTTCGCTGGTTTCCCCACCTAGCGTTGTGACACTTAATAGCTCTGAGGGACCTTGCAGGTTAAGGGCCTCTGCAATGTTCTTTCGTATATACGAACG
>NC_090892.1:71971309-71988809 GCF_036669925.1 Montipora capricornis | reverse complement strand
AAAAGCGATAAGGCGCCACAAAAAGAGATGAGACTGTTAAAGTTACGGAAGGCAGAGCAAGTTTGAATGAACAATAAACTCAAAAGAAATGCACGAGGGAGGTGGTAAAAGTGCTAAGAAGTGTGATGAGAACCGATTATTTCCTGTGCGACTTCAAGCGTTTTCATTACTCAATCTCAATAGTATTTGCTCACATCCAATAAAAATAATAGCCGACAATTCGCGACGCCGCCACACTGATTTCCCCGCGAAACGACTACACAAGTGGTGTAATGTTCTGACTCACGTTCATCGCTGTTCTATCGCGCTTCATAATATCGACAAAATCGATTTCAAAGTTGGCTTATTCTCTGGCTCTTAGAGCATCCTAAGACTTGACCGAATGCTGTGTCTTGGTACAAGTCGAGATGTGACATCATGCTTGTTGTGAAGTGGTTCTCCGAGAGAACTGAAGGTTTCAGTGCCACTGACCTTGCAAGCTGGTCACTGGCATTGAGAGCTGGCTTCATAGCTCAGTTGGTTAGAGCGTCGCACCGTTATCTCGAGGTCACGGGTTCAAACCCCGTTGAAGTCCTGAAATTTTCAGGCTTCTCTACGCAACTGCTAAAATTGCGTCCATAACTGCGAGGACCATAGGCTTTCCTTGATTTCATATCCGCAGTTCAGTAAATGATTCATTTCATATATCATTTCGTTCATTGAAAAAGAAGCTTCTAAGGCAATTCGTGCCTAATGCGCCACGATTATATAACCTCAGGGCATGTCTGTCGAAGAAATTGCTGCCAGAAGTTTTTGCAACAAAAAAGGCACTACAAAGAGTTTAGAACCAGACTTTTTCCATTGAAATCGCGCCCGTCTCAATGCGTTTTTGCTTATCAGTCGTCCTTAAACGGGGCGAAACACAGTGAAACCAAAAATCTTGGAATAAATCTTAATATTAGAGTATTTTTGACAACGTCCGTTTCTAGTGTACAGTGATCGACTGACACGTTTAAAAGCGGTGTCAATAAGTCTATGTCACCCTCTTCGTTTTAAAGTCTTAAGAAACGCATTGTTCTGGATTTAGTGGATCCTTCTTCAAAGGAAGTAAATCGGATGCTCCTTTCACAGGGTTGATTCAAACGTCGAACTTAATTTGTCGAACTTATCACCAATCACGATGTACAATGCTTTCGTGAAAGAAGGGAATTGTGGGACGCAAAAATAAACGAGACAAATGTGTGCATTTTATTCGACACATGAGAAGTTCGACGTTTGAATCGCAGTCGCTCAGTCGATTTTTCCATGCAGACCACTCGAACCCAAATAGATGGGTCGAACTTAATTCATTCAAACGTCGATCTTTTCATGTAATTTATTGAATGAATTAGGTTCGTTAAATTTCAGTACATGAAAAGTTCGACGTTTGAACTGGGCTGTTACGGTTTTGTTTCTTTGTTTTGCCTGTAATCAACACCTATTTTCTGCCCTTTGTTCTCGGTCTCTGTTCGATGTGTTAGCCTTGTGTTTAGTGTTGAAATTGCACACAGTAATTTTGCCAGCATATGTAAATTCATGTCACTAATCTCGTATATATATCAAAATCGTTTTCATTGTCTCACTCGCTCTCCATCCTAATCCAGCAATTGGTAAGTGTTTTTTCCGTCCTCGTTATAAGTTTAACTAGCCGGATTCGTTGTAACAATTCACTTACTCTGTTTGTATTTTCTTTAGGTATTTATCAACCCCTTTGCATTAAATACAATTGCTGCTTTTTTAAGAAGTCATGCGTTAATCGTTTCCCCGGCCCTCGCCACTTCATGGGCCTTATAAGCAGTAGTTTCTCTGCACAAGGAAATAGCCAAAACAACGATATGAAAATGACAATAAATTTTACATAATAAGTTGATGATTAAATTCTGCTAGGTCAGATTGCAGATGAGTCGTTGGATATTGCTTGGCTCTAACGGCAACCCGCGTATAAATAGATCGCAAAATAAACTTTTTTGTTTGAATTATGAAAAGCTCTTGGCTCGTGTCCTTACCCGGGCCCTCGAAAGATGTTTTTGAACTTAGATGTAAGATGTTTTTGAACTTAGATGTCTACATTTATTACGTTTCACTTACTACTAGCGCAATTTTCTTTCTCTAAACTTCAAACGAGTCTATGTTGTATAGGCTCTTACTTAACATCAAGTCAAAGAAATTTGTCGAAATTGTAAAGTGGTTGTATCAAGGTTAAACCCGACCTCCAAGAAATGTTTTTTCGAGATCAGCACATTTGCTAAACAAGACAGTTTTTTTTCTTTAAGGTTAAATCAAAATGAGCGACTGTGAAGGATTTAACATATTAGCGTGTTTTAAGTTAAAAGCAAGAAACGTTTTTTTTTTTTTCAACACAAGGTCTTTGTATTAACTCCATTGTCTACCTCATTTCATTCATATGAACGGCGCAAGGGGGATTACTTAACAAGGTAGTACTCTGACTTATGGGAGGCCTAGTGTAAATACCAGTGTTTTTAATTACGCATACGTATTTTATTTGGATTTGACAATGTGTGATGCTTTATTTATCACTGTCTTTACATTGCTTTTTTTCACCGTCATTTTTTTTTTAATCAATGGTTATAGCGTTGTCCTCGTGTAAACGATTCATCGTCAAAGTCTGATCCACGTTATAGGAATTATGTTCCCACAGGTTGCTTCATTTATACTGATCACTTCAGGGAAATCTCTTTTGTTCCTTTGCATCTTTTTTTCTGAAGTCTGAACAAGCCAACTCCGCAGATTTACAGATTAGACGCAATCCAAAAGCATGCCGAAGCTAAAATAAGAAAATCACATTCCTTAATAGAGAGAAGCAGGGGAGGTTAGGGAGCAGGGTTGGCATAGTGGTGAGAGCAAGCAAATGCCGGAGATGCTAACTTCTAGGGGTTCTGGGAGAATTCTCCGCCAGAAAATGTTGAAATCTTGAAGCTCGGAAATGCTACTTTCAGCATTTTTGGCTAGATATCAAAAAAATAAACGTGGATCAACCGTAAAAACCGTTTTAAAAAACCCATATGTGGGTGGAGTTTGTTGGTTATCTTCTCTGCCCAGAGAAGTTTTTCCCCGGGTACTCCGTTTTTCCCCTCTCCTCAAAAACCAACACTTGACTTGTTATTAGTCGAGCGTTTCATACATGAGCACCTGGCTCGGGAGACTGGGCAACCACTCCCTATAAGCTGTCGACGTTAAATAAAGTTACTTTACTTTACTATTTGAATTTACCTTTCTTATACAAAAATTAGCATGAAGTTTCTTTGGGGCTATGTCACGTTATTTTAGGATGTTTTGGGGCAATCTTAAGTTAATCACGAAATGGTTATGTGAAATTCTTTTACTGATAAAATTAGCGTTACATCACAAACAAGATGGTTCTGAGCAAAAACAATCTTTATCCAGGCTATTTGCCATAAATTTGAAAAACGTCGGGCGGACTATTTTCAAGAGTACCCAAATGCAATCCGTTTCAATATTGTACATTTGTGACCATCTATGCTTCCCTTCCCTTTGGCTGTATTTCTATTTCTTTTAAGTGATTATTGCAATGTTTCATTCTACGTTTTGGGCATTTTGGGTGTCATGAAATTACATCATTTTGCGTGACATCACCCCTTTACTAGTATCTACTCGTTTACAAAATAAAGAGCCGTATTCTTGGCTTGCGAGAGATCAGCGAGCACATATCCCTTAGCACCTTTAGAGCTGCCTGCAGGCCATACAGAAGAAGCTTTTATGGCGTCACTTGCAAATATACAAAATTTTAGATAACTTGCCTCGGGTAAAGACGAAGTTAAAGACGAAACTCATCCAAAACTAACACAAAAGAAGATTCCAAGGTTTCACAAGTGTGAACTTCCTCCAGTAGAGTTTTCAGTGCTTCGACCATTTCAGGGACTCTTATAGTGTAACAATATAACTTGATCCGTTTGAAATTGTTGCTTAGTTTTTATCTCATGTATTTTGTGATAGAAAGTGGTGAACCAAGTTTTTTTTTATACCGGCAGTAAAAAAGGTTGTTGTTTTGACTAATCGAATGCTTCGTACATTATATTTATGAATAAGAGAACCCCACTAATTATATGGTACCACCAAGAAGCATGGACAAAAAAAAGGATATTATGTAAACGGTAAGTTTTTAAGTGAACATTCATTTTGTATAAGACTAGAGAATTTTTAAATGCTTTTTTAAATTCTGGCTTATCCTGATATACGAAGCTTCAACCACAAAAATTTTCAAGGGATAACTGCTGAATGATATCTCCTCGCAAACTTTAGTATCGCCGATAGTCCATTCGATTGCAGGGTGAAGGGCGATGCAATCCAAAGAGATCCATAAAAACCGAGCCAACTTGTATGATTAATTTGTGTCGGTCTAGGCAGTAGCTTACTGATGCCTGTGAAAGAATACTAGTATCGTGAGGCACGGTCTACCATGCCTTACCTCTGTACTTTTCCCTCCTTCGGATCTTTTCCTTGTGCCGATGTTTCCAGCTCCAGCCGTAAATGCTTCGGCTTCTCGACTGCAAAGGGAATAAACTGCCACAAATACCAAGAAAAGGAAAGCAATGAATCTTGAAGACATGTTGAAATGGATATTTCTTCAGTTTGTTCGCGAATGGGTTGTGAGTTCTGATAACCGCTACTTATTTATGTATTGCTGATGAAGCACGCGGCAGCGGGGCTCCGGAACTACTTTTGATGTTGAAATGGACGTGCGGGGGAATAGCAATGATAATAGAAGATTATATAATTATGAATAGGCGTAATTATCTTTTTCTTAAATTGGGTGAAAATATTCCTTGCCCCGAGCAAAAGAGAAAGACACAATCAATAATATACTCTCGAGGCCGCCCAAGAGAACTGAAAATGAATACGCGGACTTCTATTTGAGGTGTGGGTTCACTTAGCGCAGACCGAAGTTGTCAATCATTGACGAGAACGGGTTTCGCAGTGTTTATCGACGGTAATTAGAGAGTCAATCCCATATTATTGCCCTTATTCAATTATTATATTTCCCTCTTTTCGACAAGGCATCCAAATTTCTTAAAGATCGTGTATAGAATGGTTTCTGTTTCAAACGTGGAAAGGTCCATAAGGAACTCTGGATTAAGTGATTTAGAGCAAAACCGTTTGGTTTTTATTAATTTAGTACGTCTTTATTTATTTTTTGGTTCATTTACAGCTCCTTGCATCCGCTCTTCCGGTTGAGAATTTACAACTTTGTTGCAATTGTGTCTCAAATAAATGATGCAGGAAGTTTGACTTTACTCACTAATTACTTCTATCATATTCTTTCATTATAGTTCCTAATTTTCCCATTTGAATCGGTAGTTTTTGTGTTTAAAATCCCACAAGTTGTCTTATACTCTTGAATGCTGCTTTTGTAAAGTATGTTTTTTGTTGACTAATGTTAAAGATCGGTGATCGATTTGGGAAGAGCACTAGTTAAACCAATTAGACTAAGAAACTTATTTTTATCAATTTGATTTTTTTCTTCACGAGGATTGCGGCAGTAAATACATTTTTTTTTGGTCTCTGAAATTCAGAATTTAATAGTGAAACTGAAACGTTTGTGCTGAAAAAGCTTTGGTCCAACTCGGTGAATTATCACAAAATTGTTAATATCACTTGGTTGAGCACCTGCGCGAAAACCTTTTATTGTTCCGTTGAGAACAGCCGTCCTAGTTCTTGTTAATATCTTTTATAGCACAGGAGTCTGTGTGTAGGCGAGTAATAATCACTCCTTAATCTATCTTTAAATAATATATTTTTGGAAACATTAAGCTCGTTTGTAAGACCTTATACCAAATTGCACCCCGTTCGGTACAATAGATATCCAAAAAGTGCTTTTGTAAAAATAATTTTGTGATGTTTTGTGGTGCTTTGTGGTGCTTTGTGGTGCTTTTCTGCGATCTTCTCTTTAGTCACGGTTTTCTATCTCTTTAAGCTGGTAGGCGTTTTATTTCATCGCTTTTTGGTGAATAATATGGGCGGCCTACTTTTCTTGGTTTTGTACACATTTTAATAAGTCATTTAGATCAATATTTTTTCTATAAGCATTTTTAACCAAATCACATCAACAGTTCTATTTGAAACGATTAGTTTTCTCTTTAGCTCATTACTCAGGAACTATTAATTTCTTACCCAGAACTTCAGTAAGGAGAGGAAACGCCCATTCAATGCAAAAAGTTTGAATACATGAATACATGGTCAATTAACAATCATTGTAGTCTAACAGGCCTTAAAAAACAGTTATTACGCTATAGTATTTTAAAAAAACAGTTTGTCATCAACCATCCGGTCAATTTAAACAGCGTAAATGCACATTTTTAGGAAAACTGGGAGATCACTAAAAGGACAATTTCCGTTCTCTTGCACCCAGTGTGAACAGGATCGTTTCCCTTGAGCTGGGAAAGAGGATCGCAGTTTTATTGTGACTTGGTTTTGGAAAATGTTCTTAGTTTTCGCAATTTCTGGGATGCACCTATTGATCCTAGTGCCCTGAAGCAGTTTCTCCCAAGGAGTGTCGCAAAAAAGTGATTTTTACATTTCCCATCTACTTTATTAGTATTGATTTCTGGTTGCGCAATTAAGCGCTGGAAATTGAATGCGAAGTAATTATTCAGTACTCTCAACGTCTTGTTATTATACTTTCATGACGCCAGGTTTGCTTGCGGAAATCTTAGGGTCGGCACATACTAAGGGATATGTTGCAGGGACATGAGGCGGGGATAAGCCCCTTCGTGTGTACTCATAGGTCGCATGTTGCAAGGACAGTACGCAAACTTGTGCTCAAGAACCGGATTGAGACATAATAAGTACAGAAATCACTTCGGGCTCCTGGGAACTCGTTTATGAGTAAAAAAGGAGGCGGACGCTACTGTTCGGGAAAAGTTACTGTAGCTTTTACTGGTGTCAATGATGTTATTCGAAGAAGAGAGCTGTAATTTTGTTCACCGAAAACACTGAACACTCAATTGCCTGAAAAGGAGAGAGGAAAAAGGAGCCTGGGATAGCCAATAGTGCGTTTCCATTGCCTCATTTCTGTTTTGTAGAGGGCCATTTGCAGAGCAGTGCACACGTTGCGATATTGAAAATTGTGGTTATTTTTTTTCCACTTCATGACCCACTAATTCAAATCAGCTGAATTTCATGCAACGTGCTGTGGGGACAAAATTTGTCAAAGAAGATTTACGCAAAAACGGGCATGTCACACGAGGAAAAATGTCTCGGCAACATGTCCTGGTGTGTGCCGACCTTAATTCACATGGGTATTTACCAAGCTTTATCATCCACTCTCGCAAAGCAAGGTTACATCTGCAAGGAATTGATGGCGATCCCTTATAGTTGAAAATCTTTTGGGTGATTTATTGGAGGCAAAATCGTTAAGACTCAAAACCATTAACAACTATGTCTATTATTACTCAAAAGGGCAACATGGCACCTCGTTTCCATGGTCTCGCATTGACACAACATCTGCATCGAGGTTGTTTAGATTCCAAGATTACTGAATAAATGCTTCTTAGTAGCCGAGTTGGAGGTCAGTCCGTAGTGTAAGTTACAGACCGAGTTCTTTTCAGTTGACTTATTGCCCAAGCGCAACGCGCGCGGGCCATAAATCAACGGGAAAAAACGAAGATCCGTAAATTTCAGTAAGAACCGAGAAAACGAGGTTAGTAAGATATATAGAGGATATTACATGGCCGCGCGGAGATAGGAAATTTCTCTTCGAGGGCAACTATAGCTGAGGATACTTTCTTGTATATTTCTACAACGAGTTTGCGCCAAGTGAGTTGAGTATCTATGGTAACACCTAAGGATTCGTATGTTCAACCTTCTTGATGATTTGATCGTCTATTCTTATTTCAACGTCTTAATTTTGGACAGATCATCTCTGCCTTGACCCAATAATGAGAGTCCCGAATAGGGTTCTTCAATCCCGGCATCCCGACCAATCTCGATACCGTTTATGATGTCACAGCATGATGTCCAAACTGCGTCGTCAATTACAACTACAAAAATTTGGTTTTATCAACGGAAGTGATAATGTAAATTGGCCACCGTACAGAGATTCTAAAAGCTGACGTTTCGAGCGTGAGCCATTCGTCAGAGCGAATTTGGATTCGCTCTGACGAAGGGCTAACGCTCGAAACGTCAGCTTTTAGAATCTCTGTACGGTGGCCAATTTACATTATCAACTCCGTTGATAAAACCAAATTTTTGTAAATTTATACTACTTCCCCACCGACGCAGCACCACAGTTTCTTTAGAAACTACCCCTTCAATTACAACTACAGTTGCTTTAGAATACAACTTGTTAGTATTTTCCACTTACCTTCATGATCGAATTGACCTTAGTTGTAGCATTCGCAGTCACAGATTAATTCAGGGATCAAGGCTTGTTTGAGTTCCCGGCGTTAACGTTTTAGCCGATGGTGTAATGTTTGTGTCATCAGCAAATATCCTTGGCGCAGCGGCCCCCAGGAAGTTGGGGAGATAATCAATATAAAGCATAGGACTAGGATAATTAATATAATAGCAAAGGACCCAGAATACTGCCCTGCGGTACACCGCACCTGAGATCGCTAGCAGTTGATAGCTTGCCGTTGACATCTCATCATTGGGTTCGACCACTTAGGTACGCCGGGAACCACCTGATAGCTGCCTGGTAAAAACCCAAGTAATTACGCAAGATGATCTGGTGGTCAATGGTGTCGAATGCCTTAGTAAGATCAATGAAAACGGCGCCATTTAATAACCCGTTGTCGATGTTAACTGACCAGTCATGGGTCTCCTCAAGCAAAGCAGTAAGAGTACTAAAGGGGGTAGTTTCTAAAGAAACTGTGGTGCTGCGTCGGTGGGGAAGTAGTACACAAAAATTTGGTTAATCAACGGAGTTGATTATGTAAATTGATCACTTCCTGTACTGTGGTCAATTTACATTTTTCAAAATTTTTCATTTTCCAAATTTTTCAGTAAGAGCACTATGTAAGGAGCGAAACCCTGATTGGCAACTAAATAGTAATTCGTTGTCATTTAGATAATGATAGAATTACAGAAATGGCCTATAATTGTTTGGATACGATTTAATACCCTTTTTAAAAATTGGAGTTACTTTGGCCGTTTTCCATTCCCTTGGATATATCCCAGTAAGAGTGGACTTAGAGAATATGGCGGTAAGCGAAGGTGCGATAATACCAGCAGCCGTCTTTAACAGTTTACTCGGAATCTTATCAAAACCATTGGCCTTTTTATCATCAATACTTGTGTTTGCAGAGAAAACGATTTGTCAGTGCTTTCCAGATAAAATTCAGGACATCTACAGTCGGAGGAATTTCTTCCGCTAGTACTTGCAAAATATTTGTAAAGTGTTCGTTAATAGTTTCTGTATATCAATCGGATTACTAACAGTTTTATCGTCAGATTTGATCTTCAAGATATTGGACGTCTTGCCGCTGTTATGGGAGGTTAGCTCGTTAATTAGGTTCCATGTTTTGCGCAAATTACCTTTCTTAGCTTCTATAGGTTGTCAGAAACAGCAAAACGTGGCTCTCAAAGGTCAAACATTTTTCTTCCAACTCTCTGATTGCATTGTTTTTTTTTGGGAACCGAGGATAATAACGTTTCAAATATCTTTTTGCAATCAAGGAGTTCGGCAGAAGAAGCATTTTCGTCTTGCTTTTGGGCATTTATTATGGACAAACTCTTTGTGTTTTCTTCAACTTGTTTCTGAAGTATCAAGAAATCAAGTCCTAATCCCTCAATGTCGGCCACAATCTTTGGATTTGATCGTTCTTGTGTACAGTTTGACAGTCTTTCGTCGTCCATCGATGTTCGGCTATTATGCTGACTACTAGGAGAGGGTTTTGTGGCCTCCAGGAACCGTCGGGTACGCTCGTGGTTGACATAACTCGTGTCTCGGTCCAGCTCCCTCTGACCACGCATCCATTGGACGAAATGGTAACATTCCACAATCAACGATGTCGCAGAGGATCTTGATGACGACCGCAGGAGGCGACAGAGGTCAGCCGAGGGAGTTCGTCGAATTTCGGGTAGCACAAGGGTTCTAGGGCGATGTTGGGAATGTGCCACGCGGTCAACCATCTCCGCTCAATTATCCTATCTTTGAAAGCTACCAGAGGACGGTCGGGGGTCTAGTGTTGTGCGTACAAAGTCAGGACATCTTCTTGGATGTTCATCGTCTTATCATGATCGCTTTGATCTAAGCAAGAGGACATGCCTGGGCCCAGAAAAAAAAAAGTTTGTAGATGAAGACGGCAAACACCTTATCTACAAAAATTTACCTGGGTTCCACAAGGCAACAAACGAGAACTACAGATTGCTAACACCCACAGCAAAAGTACGAGGTGCCCTTGAAACTCCCTTGTTTATCATCGAGTAAACATTAGCCATCAAGATGGGGTGGATGACAGAACATGGCGGGTTAGGACCCAACCCACATCAAGAATTCATCAATGGTGAGGTCTCCGATCTAGATCATTTACCTATGTGGCGGGACTTTCAAGACGACCATGGCAAAGGGACTTTTTGCCTAGTGCCGTCCGAGGCGCTGTTGTTGAGCATGAGTTGCAACTGGTGTTTTGTTAATTTAAATCAGGCCTTTCGATCCGTGGTAGGTGTTCCCTCGCTTACCCTTCATGTGTACTCGCATGTAGGAGGTAGCAGCATTGTGGGGAATCAAGTCACTGACTTGATACGGGAAGTGCAGAACAAGAGAGAAGGGAAAGGCACGGTGTATTTTGAACCGTTGCACGTACAATATATCCCACCTGCGAAACGAAGTCATCGACGTGGTGGAAACACAAGTCTCTGAAACGAATGGAAAGCTCGTTCCGTTTGGTAAAGGACATGTCATGCAAACCCTGCATTTCAAACGAGAAGTATAAAAAGGAGAACCGAGCCTATGATATGATCAAAACGATGCGTAGAGGTAGTTTGAGACGTTACACTCCCACCGATCAAGTGGGGAGAACCTTGGGTAGCGCTCAACGGTCAAAGACACTTGGCAAGAATGACTCCAAGACTTGGGCAGGACACGAGGTATTGTTCGACTGGCTGCGCAAACGCTTCAGAAGAGGGTGCCAAGAGAGCGTTGAAACGCAACGCCAGAGAGACTGTGGGAGCAGATGTAAAAACAGTCAAGCGTAGAGTGACAGACATTTTCGATTGAAATGAATCCAGTGCAGACAAGACCCAGAACTCGCCGTGGAGAGAAAGGGTTGTCTCGAGGATTGATGCACGGTGGTATGATACCAGTCATAGATCAACGCACTTAACTCCGATTAGGTCATGCTCTTGGTAGAGTAGTCAAAGCGTATAAAAATACAATGCGAAATCGTCCACAATACTACAATCAACAAACACGATGATGACGACAGTCCCATCTCACCAATAGTCAGAAGAACTCATTCAAGAAGCGCTTCAAATTTTTGACTTACCTGGCACCGATACCTCCGTGACGGCGTACCGTATACACCAATTGACTACTGTCATAACCGGGATCAATCCTATGGAGTTTGTGATGCCTGTCATGGATGAATTTGTGGGTTTGAGTCGTAGTTACTCTCGAAGGCAAATCCGATTGAAAAAGAGTGACAACAGGAACCTAGCCAATGGCCAAAACCTTTACCCTACTATCAACTTAGCACACACCCTCATCAAACAACTGACTATTCACATGAAATGGACCCTCGTCAGCCCATAGACGGACACGTATGAGTACAAGGTGTATTTGGAGACCCTACTCAACTATGATCCGCAGGAAGCCAATAGTTTGCTGAGACTCCAGGGCTGGTTCCCCAGTTACAGCGTACGCCAAAATGGCTTGGACTCGCCCGCACGCCGATAATACGGCACTCACAGCTAACAAAAAAGCAGCGCTGCAACTTTCCAAACTCGAGCAAGTTCATTATCATGCAGGTGTGTTTAGAACCCTAATTTCCAAACTTCACTCAGAGATTTTCCTCTTGGGCAAACCTTTGCCACCTGGTATGGGATTGAAGATTCCGTTCTTTTACAATACCCCGGCCTTCTTTCTAAATGGTGTGGGTCTAGCAGGAGGTTTGTATGAGGGTGACATCAAGATGAGCTTCCACGTGTGCTGACTGAAATTGTCTGCTCCCTTGTACAAGACCTTGGAAGAAGCCAGACACCATCTCGAGAGGGCGAGAGGTGGCTACAATCGGCGTCAAAATTGTTGAGACACTCTTATCCCTTATCAGAGTCGATTTCAAGCTCGGTGCGAAAATGGCCCCCTCCCCTGCACCCCCGGGACAATGTTGTGTTTTTTTCTGTTTCCTACGAGCCTTGTCAACAGCGGTACAACATTGATTAGGGTGGGGAAGGCAGAAGTATCCCGAAAACGTACTTTTTGGACAAGTCTTCTTGGCAAACAATGAATGTGTCGTTGCCAGTGTGCTCTGTTGGCAACTGTCTCAACTAATATTGTCGCCGATTGTAGGTATCCTACGGTGAGAAGTAAAATCCGTGTGTTTTCTCACCCAGTCAATCAATTGCATTTTCACGAGGGAAATCTCTTTCAAGGCCGAATTCCTGATCGGTTGATCGTAGAGCTGCTGCACACCAATTCCTACAATGGCAACGTGACTTACAACCCCTTTTCCTTCCAAAAGTTTGGTTTGGTCAGCATCAAGCAGTTGGTGAGGGGTGAAGAGTATCCCTATCAAACCCTGGAGTTGAATGCAAACAATGGCCAAAAAGACATGGAAGGCTACTTTCGATTTCTGCAAGCCTGGACAAAAGGACAGCCCAGCATGATGATTCGCGACGTTTGGGGAGGTAATGGGTGCTGCACATTGTTCATGTGGAACAGCGTAGCTAATGGAGCAGCAGACAGTGGTCTATTGAACCCTCGTCAAGACGGAGACATGCGCATCATCTTTCATTTGGGAGCAGCCGTTGACCATGTCATCAATGTAGTCATGTTTGCCGAATTTGGAAATATGCTAGAGGTTCATCCACAAGGAGCTGTTCTCTACAAAATTTATAGAGTATAAAAATGTTTTTTCACGGGATGAGGTGGATACCAAGCATGGAATTTGTACCACCACCAACCAGCAACTGGACCACTTGGCACACCACGACCCACATTTGTCTCTTTACTTTGAGGGGTGTTTTCCAGCTATCGTCTTCCATCCCGTCCAATCAAGAACGAGCCTCGAAGGTACATTGTTACTACAGACTCTCACAACAAAACGGGGAAGCATTGATTGGCGATGTGGACCGCAGTTCATATATGATCCATTTCATATATCATTTCATCGTTGATTCATTCCTCACGGGAACATTAGAACCCACAAATGACCAGCTCCCAACGTCAGTGGCTTCATAGCTCATGCAGTTGGTTAGAGCGTCGCACCGGTATCGCGAGGTCACGGGTTTAAACCCTGTTGAAGTGCTGAATTTTTCAGGCTTCTTTACGCAATTGTTAAAATTGCCTTCATAACAGCGAGGATCGTAGCTTCACTTGATTTCATATCCGCAGTTCATATATGATCCATTTCATATATAATTTCGTAATTGCATTACTGTTATGGAGCTTGAAAGGACGGATTCAAACCCCTGGTCGACATTGGGGGGAAACTGCATGAGGGTATTCCTACCTCAGAGGATTTAGATATGTGGTTTGGCAAGACGGGAGGGTTGATGGTTTTGGACGATCGCATGGAGGAAGGAGGCAAGATATTATTTTAAGTCTCAAATCAGGAAAAGCTTCTGGTCCATTTAGCATTTCTGTTTCTTTACTTAAGAGTCTGAATTCTATTATCGCGAAGCCTCTGGAGATTTTATGTAACCTTTCATTCTCTTCTGGTACTGTTCCTAATTCTTTTAAGATGGCACGTGCCATTCCTGTTTACAAGTCTGGTTCTTCATCATCTTTATCAAACTATAGACCAATATCCCTTTTGTCAATTTTCAATCAGACTCGATAAATTAATGTATAATGGCTTATAAAAATATCTTGAGAAGTATAACATTATAAATTCTGGTCAATTTGGCACTAAATCCATTTCTATACTTGTTAAATCAAATCTATTGAACAGAAGGATTATCTAAAATACCTTGGTGTCTTCATTGACTCTCACCTTAAATTCAAGGAGCACATTCACCAGTTAAGCAAGAAAATCTCCCGAAGCATTAGAATCCTAGCTAAACTTCGTCTTGTTGTCTCCCAGGATAAATTGATTCAGTTGTATCACTCCCTTTTTTATTCTTTTCTAACTTATGGTCTTATGATCTGAGGAAACACCTATGAAGCCACTTTACATCCTATTATTGTTCTGCAGAAGAAGGCTGTTTGAATTATTACTTTTTCTTGTTATAATGCTCATACTTCCCCCATTTTCAAACATTTGTACATTATGAAATTTCGTGATGTTATATATTATTTTAAATTGTGTCTTTATGTTTAAATTTTATCGTAATTTGTTACCTTCTGCTTTTCACTATTTATACTACTATATCAAGCAGGCAAGTATAATACTACTAGTCTTCTAAATCAGCGTTTTGTATTACTACTGCCAGGACTAATTATGAGAAGTTTAACATTCGTTTCGAGGGGGCTGTTCTTTGAAATCATATTGAGGCGTCTTTAAAAATTTTTCGCTTTCACAAATTTAAGTGTTCCCTTAAAAAGTCTCTTATTATGTCATATTAATTATCTTCTTTATACTTTCTCTTTACTCCAGTCTGTCTGAAGTGACGTCTTCTTATTGTTCTTTTTTTTTTTTTTTTTTTTTTGTCGTTCTCTTTGTTTGCCTATCTTTTATCATTATATATATTTCTGCCTCCCTGAATCGACTTTTTTCCTTTGGACGTAACATTTTTTATCCTGCCTCCTAGCTAGATTAGCTTTTTAGTTATTTTCTAGGGGGCATTGTACCTTTCTTAAGTCTATTACTTATTTCGTGTATCCCTATTTACATGTGGTACAAATGTGCTGTTGTTGTATCGTAACATTATCATCCTGTATCTGTGTCAAGACATGTTTTCTCCTGGAAAGTCTCACGTAATGCTCATTACGTGATTGCCTTCAATTGCAAGAACCCTTGGGATCAGTTGGTGGTTTGTAATGTCATGATACGGTCCTTTTGTTCCGACACTTTGGCGTGGTACCTTGAAAACATACGAAAAAGTTACACAACGACCATGATGGCTTTCCACCCCGCTTCAGGCGATCGCTACAGACTCTTCTCACACCTATTAAAAGACGAAGGTTGGACCCGAACCTGTACAGTAGTATAAAAAACCCCAAGAAGGGTATTGCCCGTGCTCTCTATAACGATGGAAGAGTACCTAGAATCTGGCCTACGTCCGACTAGAGCGACCTCCGTGTCTTTGCTAACTTCGACAGCTGCCAGCTTGGAACAATGGAGACCGGAATTACTTCAAAGGTTGGATTCGTTCTTTGCCTTTTAACACAGACAATGGTGGTGTCACTGTAACATGTTTTACCGTTTCAAGTGGTGTCACGCCCTGTTGAATGGAATAGCCCTATTGATCGTGGCAGCCGGCTTGATCGTGGATTATCCGGGATATAGATTCTGAGCGAAGTGTGTCAATGCGTGCTACCCTTCAAAACCCAATGGGCCTTTTGCAAGAATTCAAGGTGGAAATTTCCAGATTGTGGAACGAGAATCGTACCTGGCATAACAAGTATGAATGACTCCACGACGACTATAAGAAGGTCCATCGCGAGCTGATGCGTGTGACTTCGCCTCAGTTGTGCGAACAGTGTCTTCTTCACGTCCTCTTCGAAGGTGACCTGAATCTGAGCAGCCTGTGCCACGAGAGAGAGTGCCACTTTATGGAAGAAATGATCGTGATTCCCAAAAAAGAAATGCCTCAACTGGTCCAATGATACAAGAACTAAATGATGAAAAATGCCCTTTTGAGTAAAACGGGGAGTTTGGCTGCTTAAAAGAAACGTTTCGTGGCTGTCATATGGTAAGCACTGGGGTCACAGATTACAACTCATTATGTGCACGCGCCCTGCAAAAGGGCGAAAAAGGCACTACTTTATCGCTTGTTCAGAAATCAAAACTCTACGTTAGCGGCACACACCAGGGCTATTCCTTAGTATGTGGCTAGAAATTTTCTTCTCACTTTTTCCTCAGGCTGCGCTTCAGCCATTCCATGAGTGCCAGTCTCGTGCTTCTCTCATGCCCAAAATGGATTCTGGGTAGTTTTGCCATTACATGACAAGGGAAGCCCCCCGATTCTCATTTCATCGATTTTTTTATGAGTGTCGGACCACCCAGTCCTACCATCAAAATACAGCATCCATTGCAGTTTTTATCTACACAAAAGCCAGAAAGACAACTGCACTAGCAAACCGCCATGTTTACAAGAGAACATTTTAGGCGTCCCAGTCTGCATGAAACCATCTCTCACCCCTGTCTCGAGAAGATCAGACACGCACGGTTCTTATGCCTGTAGAATCAAATGAAATGTCGATGCCTTGTAAAACCCACCATCTTAATTTTTTTTTAAATATTAATTTTCTTTTTTGCTAGGCCTGAAGGTATCGGAGAGCCAGAAAAATTGCTTCGCATGAACTGACGGTACACCCCCAAACTGAAAAAAGTCGTGGAAGTGGGGGACCGGATCGCCAAGCTCCACGAGGTCTGTCACCTTGAGGAGCAACGCCGCAGGTTGTTTGAGGAATATGTAAACACGTGGCTCAAGCTCAAGAGAGAAGCGTCGGGTTGCCAAGAGGGTGTGACACGGACGAGCAACGTCAGGCAGGCGTATGTGGAGGCGTCACGAGGACATTCGTTGGGACGCAACCAAGGTTGCTAAAAAAAACCCGGGAAGGAGTACGAACGCAAAACTTTCGTTCAATTCCATGTGGGGCGCGTTTGGACAGAGGGATAACCTGGTGCAAGTCAAGACCTTCTACCACCCTCTTCCCTTTCAACTCATCATGGATTCAGATCAGCATGACATATGGTATGTCAGTTGCCTGGATGAGAACTGGGTGGAATTGCACTGCCGTGCCAAGGACGAGTTCGAGTAACTCAATGTCAACACCAATATTCTTATTGCAGCGTTCACCACCTGTTGGGCGCGTTTACGGTTGTTTGAGGTCTTGGAACGCCTTGACAAACGCGTCCTCAATTACGACACCGACTCGATAATCTACGTGCATCGTCCCAATGAACCTGACGTCACCTTAGGCACTCATCTCGGTGAGGTTACTGACGAAGTCAATCCCCGTCAGCACATTGTTCGGGCGGGCCCTAAACTACGGGTACATATGTAAGTGTAAGGTTAAGGGTCACTTTCTCAACGTGGAGGGAAAGGCGCAGCTCAATTACGAAGTGCTGCGTCAAAATACCTTGGACGAACTTCTACATCCTTTGGAGGCACCACGCAAAACAGCTGTTCGTCAAGCGCGTAAAATTGTACTTCAATCCAAACAGTGCAAACTTCG
>NC_090892.1:71938809-71966309 GCF_036669925.1 Montipora capricornis | reverse complement strand
CAACCAGACCAACACTTAGGGTCTGAGGGAAAAAGGAAAGGAAAGAAATTATATTTTTAAGTGTCTAGTCATTCTAGTGCTGGAGCACTAATTGGGGTTAGGGTCACCGTGTAAACTGAAATTAACAATTAATTAACGCAAATCAAATAAAATGTTAGTTTTTGAGGAGAGGGAGAACCGGAGTACCCAGAGAAACCTCTCAGTGCAGAGAAGGGAATCAACAAACTCAACCCACATATGACACTGAGTCTGGGAATCAAACCCAAATGCAATCCGTTTCAATCTTGTCCGTTTATGTCCATCCATGCTTCTCTTTACTTTTTACTTTTCTTCTATTTCTATTATGTTGTTCAACAGTTTCAGGTGGTTCGCAATGTAACTCATTCTACCTTTTGAGCATTGTGGGTGACATAGCCCTTTTAAATCAAATATTGTGGGATGTTAACCCATTGACCCCTTGGAGTGAGGCTTGACTCAGATTATACTCTGTCTTACGCCAGATGATGTACTCGTCAACTGGGGGTGTCCTAGGGTGTTTCAGGTGTCAAAGGGTTAAAGGACCTGAACCCACTCAGTTTGACAAAGCATAGGGGACACAGACAGTCCTCAATATTTTGGCTTTCAGCTTTATTCTGAGCAGGGCATGTTTCAGCTCCTTTTAATAGTTACTGATGGTGTCAACTTCATAAACAGTGTAGTAAATTAGTCCTGACAAGTACATTTAGTAACTTTCATGTGATTCACCTCAGTTCTCAATACATTACTAAAAGATAGTGAGAACAATCTCCTCAGAAAGATCCAGCAAAGCAGTCACTAAGAATAGGCACACAGAGATCAATAATGTAAGGCAATCAAGATTAACTTAAATTTCTTGCTACAGTGTACATGTACATGTAAGTCATTAACACAAAAGTGTTGATTACTGTACAGGTGTGCAGGCATAGAGTTACTTACATTAATTTTACAATTAACTTCTTTTCTTCCTGGAAGGTTACAGTGCCATCATTTTTAGACCAGCATTTGAATTTAATTTGGATCCCACTTTGAAGCAAATAAAGTTTCAGAGACACAAATGATACACTTTTTTAATACACATGTATACACATTAATACACATAGAGATAAAGAAGTGTTTGCTACTTTATTATAGGTGCAGTTCAACTGAAGCTTGCACAAGATGATCACCAAAACAATGAGCAGGACTTGAGAAAAGACAAAAGATCTCTTAAGGTATACAGCATACAGTATCCCTCATTTGATCAATGTAATTTACTTTGACAAACATGTGCAAGTCATAAACAATTTTTCTTTACATGTATGTTCTTGGGTTTACAATAGGTTGAACTTAAAGAGCAAGAACTTTCCCATGAAGATGTGGTGAAGAATCTTAAGAGGGTAAGTCCAAACTGTTGACAGAAATTACAACGCCAGGTATGATGCTAAATATTAAATAAATGTAACAACAGTTTTTACCTTTATTGTTATGATAAATTATTGTTGTGTGGTTCCAGAAATACATGTGTACATGTATCAAGACCCCACTATTGAGGGAATTGGAGTTTTCAAGGGGTGGGGAGCTCAAGGCCTAGGAAAATCCAGATAGGTCTCATCATGATTGTGGACCAGAAGGTGCCACTAAGTTACTGACTTCTGTGGATCATTCTTTTGCTTTTTATCAGCCAAGCTGCGTTTTTCCTGCCATGCTTTGGCTTAAACCAACTTTTCTTTTTCATAAAATGGAAGCCTCAGAGGAAAGATGAGGACTTCTTCAGTCAACATTTTGCTGCCATTGCTCATTACCAGTCACCACAGATTACGACAAACACTTTAGACTGAAGTTACCTGCAGTTCAGTTTTTAAAAAAAAGTATTAAGGCCCAGAAGAAAGAGACTGAATAAAAGCATTGCTTGCACTTGTAACATACCATTGTCCCCGGGTTTTAAAGTCAGCATTTATATCTCTTGGCATATAATTTCCCAAGCTACATTTGCTGCCAGCAAGATGACCATAACTTTCATCTTTTAAGAGGAGACATGGGAATTTCATGAAAATAAACATTTCTCTTACATCATTTCCTCTCCACTGGCCTCTACTATCAGTTACAACTGTAGCACTCTTATGCTCGATATCCACCGCTCACTCAAGTTCGGGGATCCTCCCCAAGAAGAGACGGCTGGATGCATGAGCAATAGGTTGTGTCTGTGACGTAAATTCAAATATATTTGAATATAGTTGCGGGGAAATAAACATTAATTACATAACAATGCTTAAAGCGTGTGTGTGAAGTTTCCGGATGATACGAGCTTGAGTTTGAAGTTAAATGATCAATGTGATTTGAATTCAACCGGCGAATCATCAACAAAATCTTCAGCTGCCTCAGCTTTCAGTGGACTTCATCGATCCTCTTGTTTTAATTTGCCACCAATAACTCAGCAGTAATTTCAATTGATCTTGAGGAATTTTACTTGCTCTCACATTAGCAAAGTCTGAGGAGAAATTACAATAGCAATGGATTTGAAAGCCATGTTTTGACCTTGGCGCCAACTGGAAAATCAGTGAAGTTTCCGAACTCAGGCAGTAGAAAACGACACAATCCCCATTCTCCAGCTTCTCTAACACTTTTCGTTGTCGAAATCTTGGATGTTTCCTACCTTTAAAAGCACTGTAAACCTTGAACAGGCCGGGTCAAAGAATACCTTCGCAGCCAAAAAATATAATTTATGCCAGACCGATTTGTGCAGGTGAGTTTCTGATTGGCGGAGATTAACAATGCCTCACCTCACGCATCCAGTCGTGATTTCAGGAGTGAGCGCTGGCTCATTTCCCGAAACAGCGGCTGGTAATTGAGCCTATAACACTGTTGTCTTTTCTTCTCTACACTTCACCCCCCTCTCCCAACCTCCTTCTCTATATGCTGTGCTGCTCTTCTTTCTCTATGCAGTTGCATTCCTTAGATCTGAAGTGAGTAGCTGACTAATGGCGAGACACTGAAAGCAGCGGGGACAGCCTCTCATTTGTCATTACCGTCATTATCACAGTCTTGCATATTCATCTAGATATACTTGAAGTAGCAGTTGTTGTAATCCCAGCTAGGGTAGCTGGGGGGTTGCTAGCACTTGCCAGATGGAGGATGTAAACTGCAGGTTGCAGGTTAGAGTTGGAGGTCATTCTTTCACCACAGCTGAAACAACATTAGGCCTAAAATATAACATTTAAGCCTAAGGTTAGCATTTTTGTAAAGGTTTTGGTTGTTTCAGTTATGCTAAAACAGTGACCGGCAACCTGCACTTTATACCCTCTGCTAAATGTCAGAGGTGCTACCAGACTTTGAGAGGGTGGCATTGTCTCGGTTCCCATGGTTGAGGCTAATCTTTAAGCTCATGCTTGTCCTACCCATGCCCAATTCTTCATTTTCTACTTCTTTTTATTAAATAAATATTATTGTTGTTGTGATTATTATTGTTGAATGCTACTATATCTTCAAATTTGGGTTATATCTTGGCTGCTTTTCTGTTATCAGGGTCACGATGAACACGTTACAAAGTTAAGACAAGACTTTGAAAGACAAGTCAAGGGTAAGCTGTAGAATCCATTACATTTTGAAGGACTGAATCCACCCAACTGTTTCGTCTAATGGCAAAATTATGGTACCATAAGAAACACCAATAATGATGTACAGTAACAACACACCCATAATAAATTTGATGTAAATGCGATAGCTAGGTCACATTAAAAGAGCATGCAATGTAAAAATGCCCTCTTATTTTCTTTAAATGCTGATATCTCAAAAACGAACTTGGTGACCCCCAATTTACAAGTTCAGATCAAGCTCTCTGCAAAGTTGAAATGTTCTCTGCAGTAGATTCATAGCCACCTTCACAACTGGAAAATTTTATGGTGGCTCTAAATCTGCTCCAGATAATTTTGTTAAACATTGCAGAGAGATTTATCTAAGCCTGCTAATTATGTTTTAGGAATAAAGATTGGGGCTCACCGATTTCATTTTCAAGATAGAAGCATTTAGAGACTAAAATATAGGGTCTTTTTAGATAGCTCTTTTGTTTCCATGGTGACCTATTATGTCACATCAACAAGTACATCTTGTTAGGGATTTATTGCTATTTGATTTGGTACCTGACTGCACTGCGGTTGTTTAAACAGTGTTGTAGAGTTCATCCTTCAGTCTATAAATAAGGCATTACCTCCAAATTGCTGAAACTGGTGTGAGCCACCTTTCTTTAGATGACAGGCACATTGTTCTTGCCTGTTTTTTTCTCAATTTTGGGCTTCTTGAAATTAACAGAAATTGAGTCAAAGTATGACAAGAAAATGAAGGCATTAAGAGAAGAGCTGGAGCTGAGAAGAAAAACTGAAATTCATGAAATTGAAGAGGTTTGATATCAAGAAATACAATTAATTTAGCATGATTTTTACTGTATTTACCCGAGTATAAGTTGACCTTTTATGACCTCAAAATAAGCTCCAAAAATTGCCCTCAACATATACATGACTTGTGTCAAAAATTTAGAGCTAACTAATTGAGAATTAACATAAGCTTATTTATCATCTTGGGTATAACGAACGCAGTTCAAGTTAGTGACTACGGGCTTGTAATGTAAGCACTTCCAGTTTAAATTAAAAAGGATTTGTCCAACTCTAATTGTTGAAGATACTCTGGATAGTTTTGGTTATCCAAGGGGTAAAGCTTAACAGACATCTGTCATCTCTGTGTCTTGAAATACAACACTAATGTTCAGCTGCCTCTTCACCGGCCTCACCCCTAAAACGGTCATGCCACTTAGTAACCTTGCATGATCCACGTTCAAATGAAAGCAAAATAATGTGGTTGGTCATGATTGCGTTTTTTCATGTTGTTTGGTTTTATATGAGCTTTAATGTTTTGTTTGTCATGTGAAATATAAACCAAGTTTTAACACCTGTGGATCAATTAAACTAATATGCATTGTTTCGCACTTTGTTTTTTGAGTCATTTTCACAGATTCTCCAGCTTCTGTGGTGTTGTGCTTGTCCTAGCTCTAAATCCCTTTCTATCCCTATCTTGTTCAGTTTTGTGAGGGCTTTTTAATACCCAAGGATAAAATGCCTGCAAATTGAGAAAATTCCACTTTTTAAATACACTTTATTTATATTTGGGACAGATTCCTTTGATATTACTCTCAATCTGTGCAGCCATCATGTCACTAATTTGTCAGAGTTAAATGCTTGATGTTCTTTCATGTCGCTAGCGCAAGAATGGTCAAATCAACACCCTCATGAAGAATCATGAGAAGGCATTCAGTGACATAAAGAATTATTACAATGACATCACACTTAACAACTTGGCTCTCATCAATTCACTGAAGGTAAGACCATCTTATATTTAATTATTTTGGTTTCTAGTTTACTATTCTGTTTGGTTTGGAGCATTGTAAATATCATCATTCATTAAACAAACATTGTGCTTTGTAAAAAAGTACTTCAAAAGTTAGAAGTACTTGAAATGTATAATGTTAGTGTTCACATTGTTTTACCTTTTTGGCCTCAGTAATCAGTGTGATTTATGGGCCATCAAAAAGTGAGTAATGTAGAAGTATATAGCCAGAAAGCTAGTCCAATTGCTGAAAAGCATGATCACTAGTTTTGAGGGATGTTCATGAGTGTGTCCTGTTGAGTGTGCTTGATGTTAACAGGAACAAGTTGAAGAGATGAAAAAGAAGGAAGAGAGAATGGAAAAACAATTGAATGAGATAATGGCTGAGAACAAGAGATTAACAGAACCATTACAGAAAGCTAGAGAAGAAGTTGAAGAACTTAGAAAACAGGTGAGGAGTGTACATTACTTGAGGTGTAGCATCTAGTGCTCTAGCACCAGGTTTGGCAAAAAAAAAGGGGACATATTGACAGGCAATATCAATGACCACAAAATTTATTTACCTTTCAAAAACGGGAAATACTCATGTGTCCTACAATACCATCCAAGAGTACATTTCAGTAAACATTAAATTTTTGGGATTAAAACTCGGAAACAAATTAATTTTGAGACAATTTGATACAATGTTAGTACTGGTATGGTAAGATTAGTAAATAGTTTGCTGTGAATGGAATCTGATTGGCAATCTGTGTAATAACCTTTCCATACTTGGAAAATGCAATTATTGAAAACTGGACTTAAATGATTTGTGACATGCTTTTCAACTAAAATCAAGCCTCGACAGGGCTGTGCTGTAAGGGCGCCTGGATGCCTAGAAGGCAACTATTAAACTTTTTCCTTTGGGCTACCAGATAAAGTTACTTTTTACATATGAGCTTTAGTGCTGGACACCCTGGATCTCATCGTTTAGAACCTTGTGCTCTAAGAGCACAGCCTTGCTCAACACCCAATCGGACTCCATTCATGGAAAACTACTCATTTAGCATATCAGTCTAACATTCCATTAGTTAACATGTTATCAGCCCAGCATTTAGATTAACAAATTCTGTCTCTTCTAGCTGCAGATTTATCAGTGCATATTAATTTTCATTTTTTTAATTTCACTTCTTTACTTCAAGAGGATGTCAAACATTGACATCAAAACCAGTCAGTATAAAATACAGACTGTAGACTGCAGACTGGGTCTAAAATGCAGACTACATGTAGGTAAAAAATAGGCCTCAGACTGCATTTTAGACCCAGTCTGCAGTCTTCATTTTATACTGACTGACATCAAAATAGGTATTTCAAATATGTTTTGCAGGTGTAATTCTTCAATAATATCAATTTTGTACTGATTATTCTCTTTCTTTGTCAAACCTAATGTTACAAAAAATGAAAGAAATATTTGGAAATTTTAAAAAAGCTGATTGTTAATCACTCACAAAAGGAAATCCAAGGGAATAGATAGACCATTTTACAGTTGTGTACTTAGTTACCTGGCCTATGAATGAATGTGGGGCCGGAGTTGACTAATTTGCTTTGATAGAAACCTCACTGCTTTTCTGATGTAAATTCCAACTAAAGGAGGGAGGTCTGTATCATAACAAGGTCAACTCCAGCCTCACTTTCATTAATTATTTTGAAGGACAAGTAACTGAGCACAGAACTGTAAAAATATTAATGGTCTATTGAACCAAACTTTGAAATAGTATTTCTAAGTTAATAAAGCAAGGGGCTCCTCTTTACCAGACATCTCTTCATCTTCTCAAAGAAAGATAACTTTCCAAAATTTCATTTTTGGTTTTTTGCTGTGAAGTAGAAGTTGTTAACACTGGTGTAATCTTATAATAATTATTACATGTATGTAAATGACTCCAGGGATTGCGTGGCTGGTAGGCTACACAGTGTTTATTATAATACGGTAATGAAATACCAGGTGAGCTTTCACCTGAAAACATTGATATCTTCTCGTGTGAAAAAAGTAACATGTTATCTTTACATGTGAAAAGATCACCGTTGCTATGGTTACATAATAAATGGCACCTCTGTTCTACATTAGGACTACAAAAATTTAGTGCTTTCATTGGTATTTCATTGGTGTTTATATATATTAATAAACAGAACATTACATGACTGCTTGGAGATACAAAATTTCTCTTAGTGCTGAAAAAAATTTCATGAGTGAGCACAGCAAATGAGTGAAATATTTTTCAAAACAAGAAGAGAAAATTTGTATCTCTGAACGGCCATGTAATATCCTCTACGTATGTATGTATGTTTTTCTTTGTTAATAAAATCTAATAAATGAATAAAATTAATACATTTTAAAAAAAGACGTCTATTCATCAAACAAAGTTACTTTTAAGGCTCCTACATGTAGCTTAAACCTCTAAATGTTTCTGGAAACATTGTTGGCATATTATGTTCAAGTCAAATTTAGGGACTCTGTCTTAATTCTTTCACGGAATTTTTAGGTACTGTCAGCTGATAACAATTAACTGTCAGTTTCATCGGTAGATAAATATGTTGGCATCATTTCTTACCAAAAAGGTTTGGATTAATATTTCCTCCAACATTGCAAATGGGTTTTACATAATCTATAAGATCACCAACAAATACAATTTATAATTCTCTCCTCAGCTTGCAAACTATGAAAAAGATAAAGCTTCGTTAGCTGTGAGTATTTCAAAACTATTATATCAAAACTATTATATCAAGTAACAGTCAAGTTGAAGTTGTTGTTGATTGACCCATAAATGTCTTGAGTAATTTGTAGCAAGTGCTTATTTCTTTAATAGCTGTTGCTGTTTTACAGAGTGCTAAAGCAAGACTTAAAGTCCAAGATGAAGAACTTAGAAGCCTCCACTGGGAGCATGAAGTCCTTCAGCAACGCTTCTCGCAGGTGTGTTTGACATTTGCTAATTGCTGGGCTGCTCGAGGGGATATTGTCGTTCACTTAACTTAATTTAATGTGGTATAAAGCATACTGTAAGTTCGTCTTGAGGCGACAAACATTAAGAAAATTGAATTGTGACAACACCAGCCAGACAGTTGCACTATTAGATGATAGATGAGTGGAGGGAGGGGATGGTGCTTTGGGAATTTCTTTCATTGTCAATTGTAGAGAAGATAAATCTGCTAAGTAAATGAAGAAATGACTTTTTTTGATGATGACTCTCGAGAATACTATGAAAAAAACCGGATGCTCCGAACAGGCGTCAAACCTGTACTATTATCTTCTATATTGAGTAGATCAGATGCTCAACCACTGAGCAACAAGGGTATCATGGGAGCTTAAGCCATTAAATTTTCTGCACATCCATTTTCTTTGTAAACCATTTTTGTGCCATAATTTCTTACACTGACATTTCGAAGTCATTGATTTGCTGCCTTCAAATACGCCTGCACTTCAGGCTATCCCCTCCAATATGCTTGAAAACTCAAATTTGGAGACAAGTTAAATACAAAAATTAAAATCCCCGTGCGTGCACTTAAAAATTCACGTTGCCATGAAAAAAAAAGTGGGGACTTCAGCCCCTCCCACTTGATCCTAAACGCTAAAGAACGTCACGTAGGCTTAGAGATATAACCTTTTCTCGAGGTTTCCCTTGGTCATTGCTGTTCTTACATATTATGAAAGAGCTTGTGTGTGTGTTATTTTATTTTGCTAGACCCAAAGCGAGCGTGACGAACTCTATGGCAAGTTTGTCAAGGCCATCCATGAAGTTCAACAGAAAAGCAATTTTAAGAATTTGCTGCTGGAGAAGAAACTCTCGGCTCTGGCTGACACTCTTGAAAAGAAGGTAAACACATCTTGCTGGAAGATTTTCTTTTCCTGATTTTCTTCTCGACAGGTTTTGCGTCCTCCGCAAATGTTACTCTAGATGTAATATTTAGACACGCAAAAACGCGATTTAGTGTCGCTCTTGCGATAGTTATTTCTCAGATTCCCAGTCACCAAGACTACTAAAAGAAACCAAGTTTTTCGTAACACGTACTGAGATGCAAAGGCACATTTTTTAGTTCTTCGATTTTGTTGGAATGCATGTTCCTTGCAGTAATCATTTGTTGATCTTATGGACAAAAAGTAAGTTTGTTTGCGGGTGCCATGTGGGTGGAGGCCTCTGGAGTGCAGAAGGCAGTGTGCATTATATGTGGGCCCTGGCCGCTCATTACTTTCACAGAAGCAGTGGAGCGGGTAGAGGGAATGAAGGTACAAATTCTAGCCTCGAAAATGATATAATATCTGGCTTGCTAATCGCCCATTCTCGGAAGGCCATTAAAAAAACTGATCGCCAAATATCAGCAAGAAACGCTAACATTTAAGTTGCAGGAGTGACCCCCATGAAGGCACAGTCGTTGTCTTCGTGAAGTGGGAACTGATGGCTATTGAGTAGCCAGAACTGTTCTAAGGTTCCCAAAAATATGCTAACTTTACTTTTGAAATCATTTTTAAACAGGAAGCACAGCTAAACGAAGTGCTTTCAGCATCCAACCTGGACCCCACTGCCCTTACAGTTGTAACAAGGAAACTGGAGGTAAGGTGACTTGCTGTTAGTGATAAAGTAAACATTAGAAAGATCCAAAATATTAATCTCTTTTGGCCCCAAGTCGTGGCAATACGGACCGAGTGCAGGGAGTTCCGTACAAAATCGACCCGCGGGCCAATCATGATTCCCCAGTACGGTCCCGAAAATTGTGTCATGTGGGATTATAAAAGCTGTTACCGGACACTGCGTCTAATCTCATCATCACCACCCTAGAACTTCGTGCATTTACTTCTTGCCAAAAATTTCACAAACCGAACAACCCAGGTCGCCCTATCGTTTCTGCCTGTAGTTGCCCTACCTAACTCATTTCTGGCTACTTAGACAGAAGTATGACGCCTATCGTCAAATCTTTGCCATCATGCATTAAAGACAGTACACACGCACAACAAATGCGCAAATACGGAAACGGCCCGTTTCCATGGTAATGGTCCGTACTGAGACCTCAAACCAACCAATCAGAGTTCTTTATTGAGCCTGAGAATTGCTTGTCATATAATAAAAAACGCTTATTTCTTGTCAAATCATTTGCTAAATTCGCGCAATCTAATTGGCTATGGCAAGCAGCCGTGGTTTTTAATTGGGCGAAGAGTTGTCTCATTGAGTACGGAGATGTGGTGCTAGTGGAAAACTCACGACCTTTAAACAGCGCAATTCTTTTTGTTTAATTGTTTTTTTGTTTTTGTCTTGGTTTTTTTAAGGATGTACTGGATTCAAAGAACAGTGCTATCAAGGACTTGCAGTATGAGCTCGCTCGTGTCTGCAAGGTAAAACCATTTTACTTCACTTTTTGCAACCTCGTTCCCAGGGTCTCTCTTCTCTGCCTCCATTGTCGTCACTTTTTGTCGCATTTTTGTCGTGGCTTAGCTTGGTTTAGGGCCTCCACACCCAGTGACCAAACAAAGCCACACAGTCTGAATACGACTCGGGTTATTTGTGTAAAGTGAACGCTGTGTAAAGTTCGATTTTGAATCAAATTATTGGGGAAAGAAAGATTACTATTAATTTTGCGTGATATGTGTGAATGTGTGTGCATATATGTATCGATTCACCAATGTTACATATTAAGTAAATAAACCCATTCATGCGGCTGGTATGTCGGCTGATAATGCCCGCCGCTAAGAGACATTATCAGCCGACATGCAAGCAGTTCAGAAAGAACGTGCTTATTTTATAAACTTCTCATTACTTTTTAAATCGCACAAAAACCGCCCGTAAAAAGCTAGTGTTGATCTGATGGCGAATGCGCGTGATTTGACTATCCCAGACTCTACAACAGGAGTTTTTTTGGTTTTATGAAATCCTCAGCCTCCGGTTTTGCTAAATTTGATTTAAGTTTAAGAAACAACCGGAAAGTGATTTTATGCTGAGCGACATTTGCCGCATTCATTTCCATATAAGGTCAAACGCAGGTATAATGGCTGGTAAACGAGATCCAGTGAACCAATGAGAAAGCTAGAATTGCATCATCCGGGTTTTAGAATTTAATAACATAGGATATTCGGAGTTTGAGCAGCCAATCATGATCAGAGCGCTCCTTCAACGCTATCCATTGTTTTAGTATGTACATATACAATTTACATGTTAGTATTAATGGTTGCTAATTTGCATTTAACAAAAATGACCTTTTGAGGCTTGTAAACAAAATCAGAAGGACGCGTTCTTTTCTTTCAGGCTCACAACGATCTCATCCGAACTTACGAAGCAAAACTCCAGTCATTCGGTGTTCCGACAGAAGAGCTCGGATTTAAGCCATTGGAAAGCAATATTGGAGGACAACAGCTGGGCCGAGGACCAGCCGGACTGGTCGCTGCACCAACTTAATTCATCAATGCATATTTCCGTTATAATTGTAAAGAATTTGTACATAGAACATAGATCTCTTACCTTTATAATTGTAAAATACCATTTGGTTTTTCGTTTGTTTTAAGTCCTTTGCAGTTTTTGTTTTGCGAATGTTATCTTTTTAAGTTTCCCAGATGGGATTTCGCCAGTTTTACAAAACTTTGGGTCTTTACTATGCAAAAAATAGAATTTTTGTCTCCTGTGAGTGTAGACTAATTCGATTAAACCTATCTAGCTTGAATTTTATTTGTTAATCTATGTTTTTGCCATTTATCCTTTACAGTGAAAATGGCAGTCTTCTGTGAAAAGAAAAATTAAAATATTTTTTGTTGTTGTTGTTATTGAACCAATAAGGAACTGCAAATAAAAAAGAAACTCATGAAAAATCACTTGCGCGGCGTTGTGTGCTTAACAGAGTTGTTCAATGTTGAAGGATGACACTGCGCCCCACCAACACCTTCTCGCAAATTTAGAGTAGTATGGTATTTAATAACGGTAAATTTGGGTCAGTGAATACGGGGATGGCTAACTCAACGCACAATGGGTCAAACAAGAAGGTGTGGCTTAAACTCCTGTTAGAGGGAACCTTCCTGGGCCCTCGTATGTTTCTAATGTACATTAACGACATCGCAAAGTGACATCATGTTCTCGAAAGTCCGTCTCTTTCCTGATGATTGCCTGCTGTATAGAATTGTTGATGGTGTGCAAGACAGGCTTCAAAGGGATCTATCTCCATGAGCTTGAATCTTGGACTGATAGATGGCAGATGTCTTTTAACATCAACTTGAAGAAGTGCCATCTATTGGCATTCGCAAAAGTGGTAATGATGCAAACAGCCAATAGACCTCAAAGGGCGTGGTACTGGAATCGGTGGACCATCATCCCTACTTAGGAATTGAGTTGCAATCAAAGTGAGGAGGCCGTGCGGCAAAGTCGTTAGGGTGCTTGCCTTTAGATGTGCAGATCCCGGCTTCAAGACACGTTCTGACCACTGGTTAAATTTGTTCCTGGTAGTCCCTGGTTCAACTTCTCAGCTGCACTTGTAAATAGCCAATTAGCTTGCCTCCGACCACTTGGGATTCTTAGGCCCGATTTACGCTGTACGATTTTTGTCGCATGCGACAACTTACGGTAGGCCTACAACTGATTTATGATGGTCGGGTACGTCAAAAACTTGTTTTAAAACGCTGCGACAATCGTGAGTCATATCGTAGGTCTGTCCTAAACTTGTCGCATGCGCCAAAAATCGTACCATGTAAATCGGCCCTTGACAGTTGGTATTGAATGTTCTGTTCTGTCATGATTGTTTCATCGGCCCTGCAAAACCCCTATGGGGAGTGTTTAATAAAGTGTGTATTGTATTGAGTGGAACTATCGTGTTTAGAAAACAGCAAGTACCGCGCCGTTTACAACGAAATATCTCCAGATGTCCTGATATTGTTAAAGAGAGGGCATATCAGGCATAAGTACGTCCACATCTGCAGTATGCCTCGGGTGCGTGAGATCCCCACTTGGTAACCTGCTTTTGTCCGACGGAGGAAGGAGCTGTAAATCGCTTACCGATTGGAACTCTTTTATGAGTCACTGAAAGGCAGTTTTGCGTTAACCATACTTATAAATTATTTAGATGTACCTTATCATGTTTATAACACAAGATCTCACTCTTCTTTCATAAATCCTCAGACCAAAGAGAACATTTACACGAACAATTTTTCCCCAGAACTCTCAAAAGTGGAATACCTTGCCATTAGATGGAGATTCTGGGACTTTTTAAGTCAGCTGTTAGAGCCTATGTTTTGTCTATTGATGAGTGATAATTTGTTTCTGTGGTTATGATTGACAGTATCTATATGTATACTTGGTAACCTTTGCCACGTTAGATGTAGATTCAACTTAGCATCACGTTTACAACAAAAGGCCAACGTCGGACTGAAATTTGCGTTTTGTTGAATTGTTTTGCCGAAGATAGGGTAAACCTTTTTTATATATTGGCTCATTCACCGGAAAAGAGAGACTTGCATGTGATATTTGGTCATCTTGGAGAAGTCTTGAGTGTTTCTCGAGTGCGGCAGGAGGGAAGGGAATGAAATTTTAAGCCGGAGAATCCTTTTCCGCACAAATATTGTAGCTTTAGAGATGTTGGAGATTGATTTTGGTTCACAGAGTGTACAATTATGAAAAAAACAAGGTTGTAAACTTACAATTTTAGTCAAAGTGCAAACGTTTGGTAAAATGTAGGATCATCGTTTGCTTACTGATTTACGCTTTTAGTTTAAGTAAAAACATAAAAATAAACATTGAGTTTGCTATACCATACAGCAAATACAAAGCAAGCATTCATTATTTTTACGTAGGGGTCAAAATCGTGTTTAATTTGAGTCAATACACCACATTTACCGAAAGAAGCAAATGTACAACAAAACATGTAAAACCAAGAGAAAATAAAGGAGGGGGAGATGTCATCCCTCATAAATGCCCTTTTCCATAGGTAATATGCCTAGAGTTACTTTCAGATCGACTCCCATGCTGTACAGTCCCAAGTGGATTAGGCAACAGCCAATCATATGGCCGGAATGTGTTCTCTGAGCGTGAGCTATCCACGCGGAACACATTGCGGCCTCAGTGATATGATTGGCCGTTGCCTAATCCCCTTGAGATCTGTACAGCATGGGAGTCGATCTAAAAAATAACTTGAGACATATTACCTACGGCAAAAGGGCATGTATGGGGGATGCCCTCTCTTCCCCCTTAATTTTTTTTTGGTGGAAGTAAACTTTTACTTTTAAACGAATTTTGTGTCACAAAGAGCAAATAAGTAGTAACATTTACAACAATTTTCCTAAACTGGAAAACTTAGGTGAATCATTCTTTTTTTCCATGCAGCTAGTGTTTTATTGTTTGCAAGCTCCAGATATCGAGCAACTTCTCAAAGGAGCAAAACAAGTTAAAATAAAAAAATTTCCGCGCTTGAGCGGTAGCCGGCCGTTTAAAATTAGCCATCTAATTTTTACGCCACTTCTTCCAACGTTGAATTGTTGAATTCTCTTCCGCCCTAGCTATAGTCCTCCCGACTCTAGTGAATCCCTTCTCGATTGCGATTTTTTTGTTAATTTTACAATCTCATAATCTTTCCAGTCGGCATGTTAAAGCTTATTGCGTATTACTAGCGCTTTACCAAGTTATTTTGTGGTCGGGCAAATTCCTCGGTTGGACGGACTGACTCAGCCTGTCGTGCAGTTGTGAAATAAATTGAAAAAAAAAATTAAACCGAGGGGCTATTTTAAAGGAAGTCTCAATAGATTTATGCGCAACCGCGCACCGGTGGCTCAGTTGGTTGAGCATCGGGCTGTCATGCGGGAGGTCGTGAGTTCAACTCCGGCCGGATCAACACTCAGGATCTTAAAATAACTGAGGAGAAAGTGCTGCCTTTGTAATTTCATCTGCAAATGGTTAGACTTTCAAGTCTTCTCGGACAAGGACTATAAACCGTAGGCCCCGTCTCACAAATGTCTTCTATGTTCATAAGTTCCCTGTGGGACGTTAAAGAACCCAAACACTATTCGAGAAGAGTAGGGGATAAAGTCCACGGTGTTGTCCTGTTCTCTCCAGCAGAAGTGGCCGGCTTGGCGGTGATGTCTCTAAAAAGGCTTGTGGTGTATGAGGCCACCTAAGCAGAAACAGCCACAAGTCAAAAAGGGACTTTGTCGAGTGCTGGAACATGTAGATGTAAATGAATTCAATAAAAAATGTGGTGGTCCCAGTTAATCGAACTAATCCTGAATTTGTGATAAATTTAATTAAAATTTATTGACCAATCATGGAAAAATTTTCACAAGATTTTGTGACCTTCAGGAAAGGAAGTCGTTCTAGCGCTGGAGCACTGATTGGGGACACTGTAAACTGAAATTATCAATTAAAGCAAATCAAGTCAAGGTTCGACTCCAATTTCCTTTTCCTTCAGCCACATATTACATTGTCAAGACATTTTCAGCAGAAAAAAATTAATTAATTCGTTCGTTCTTTTCAACCGTTAGTCTGAATTATGCTACGTTTACACGGGTCCGGACAAATTTTTGCATGGATGAATTTTGTACCTGGACCGCCTGTTTACATGGAACAGTGCAAATTCTGTTACAGATCGCAAATTTTGAGACCAGTCACGTCATTTGAAGTCTTTTTTTAACTCTTTGCTCTGATTGGTTAAGCTAATGCAGAGCGAGTGATGGAGAAAGACTTCAAAAACTGAAAGATAATTCGCATTTGTGGTCTCTCTCACCACCTGCCCCAATCCTCTCGCGGCTCGCTTCGCTAGCCGCACGCGATCCACCGCTCGCGCCCGACAATCTCGCGCGAGACTCCAACGGAGAGCTTGCTCACAAGCTAGGGGCAGTCTACATCTACATCTACATGCTCCAGCACTTAAACGACCCACAGGGAACTTATTAACATAGAAGGTATTTGTGAGACGGGGCCTACGGTTTATAGTCCTTATCCGAGAAGACTTGAAAGTCTAACCATTTGCAGATGAAACTACAAAGGCAGCACTTTCTTCTCAGTTATTTTAAGATCCTGAGTGTTCGATGAGTGTTGATCCGGCCGGGGTTCGAACCCGCGACCTCCCGACAGCCCGATGCTCAACCAACTGAGCCACAGGTCTTTCATTGCCCACAAACGTCGCTCGCTTGTTTCGCTCATTTGTCCAAAAAGACGACTTGGGGCAAGTCTACAAATTGGCCAAAGTCCCCCAAATTAAATCGTAAAATAGTCTTGAAAAGCCTCGAGAGCAGCCTCTATATGTACTTCACTCCTTCACTTCATTTCTGAAGAACATATCACGGACTGGAAACCTACGTTACAATGTATATAAACTTTAAAACCTTACAAAAATAAAGCGCTCCAAAACGGCTGGAAGGCAGGCAAAGAGAAGACAAAGGAGCTTAAATTAACATAATCGTCGGTAATTGTTCATTTTCATGTCAAATGGGCTCTTTTATTCAAATTTAGAAACTCGAAACGGCGGCACAAAAGCCTTATGCTTGGCGGATATTATCCTGATTAAGTCCACTGAGAATAGATCGATTTAACCCGAACAAAGTCCACAAGGTTCATTAAAACAGGTAAAGTGTCATAGGCTCAATATTGATGCTGATTCGGTATCTTCTCGTTTTCTCTTCGCAAATCCCAATAACAAACACGACTATTCTCAATATCCTTTGCTAAAAATTTTAGCTTGAGTTTTGTTTGGTTTTTAGACTCCTGAACTTTGTCCCAGTTTGGCATTGGCTGTCATAAAAATCTTTTGTGTTCGTGGTTAATGCCAAGAAGCCTTATTTTTAAAGGTTAAGAACCTTGATGAGATGCTTCGCTTTACACAAAGGCAAGATTATACCTTATTGGTCAATGACGTAACAGAAAGAAAACGGAAAGTTGCTATTTATTCGCAGGGCGGGGAAACCCAAGAAGGCCTGCGAACTTGTTTTGCATTGGTTGACTGCTTTGCACGTGCCAAGCATGATTGGTTACCAGGTTTCGCTCCACGTGAACAGGGAATGACCTTTCGCGAACTTTGGCGATCGAAGTCCACTGAAAACGGACTTCACAAAAAAATTTTCGACAGATCAACAAAGCTCGGCTGGTGTCAGTTCGTAGTGCAACGCTGTGTCATTTATTTTTATGCATCTTTAAGCGAAACGGTCAATTCTTCGATCCAACATGCTCTGCCATGTTTCCTTACCGGACTTTGTAATTACAGAGTTCAAACTTCGGGAGAAAGCAAGAGGACAGGAACTTTTACAAGCGGTTCGTGTGTTGGTTGTTGTACGAGCTCAAAGTCCAAAATTTTACCCAAACCGAAAATTTACTGATTGAAGTTTTTTCGTTGACTTTGCTTGTCGGTTTCTTTTCCCTTCTTTTCTCTAGGTTTGCAAAAGACTCGGCATCATGGAAGTGGACTATTTCGGTTTGCAATTTACTGGGCCGAAGAACGAAATACTGTGGCTAAACTCGAGGAACAGGATTCGACGACAAATTCCCGGTGCTTCACCTTACCGTTTGCAGTTTCGGGTAAAATTTTTTGTCCAGCCTCAGTACTTGCTTCAAGACGCCACAAGGTTAGTTTAACAAAAATCTTTCTGAAATCTTGAAGTGCTGGAAATCTGATCATTTTGTCCGGCCTCCTGAGCAAGTCTGCAGTTCTTGTTTTCTTCAAGACCTAATTACTATAACGCGTTACATGTCATGTTGTACTTTTGTGAACAAAAGGGCATCTTTTTCTTTCGTGCAGGCACCAGTTTTTCTTGGACTTAAAGAAAAACCTGGAGGAAGGAAAAATCACTCCAGAACCGGAGAAAGCAGCAACTGTGTATGCCCTTATTGCTCAAGCAACCGTTGGAGATCATGGCGATTCTTATTTGCCGTGCGATTTTTGTCAGGGTACCGAAGTAGAATCTCAGTGGACTTCCGATTTTCGGGGACGTGTTTCTGTTGAACATGCAAATTTAAAAGGTGTCCGGTCAGCTGCAGCCAAACAGTTTTTCATCAAAGAACTTTCGTCGATGGAAAATTATGGAATTGAGTATCATCTCGCGAAGAGTGAGTCTGGAAATTCGTTACACATTGGAGTTGGAAGCGAAGAAATAAAGATATACGATGATGAATTTAACCTTGTTGAAAGGTAAGAGGAAAACTGATATCCTAGTTTTTATTTATGTTTGGGTAAAAGGGACTTAGGGAGGACTTTATAGATTTCGAAATGATCAAAGAACCTTTAAAAATCCATCTTTTCGCGTTGTTGCTCTGCAACTCATCACGTGTGAAATTGAATTAGAATTAGGAGTCACGAACGTATCAGTTGTAACAGATTATCTTATCATCTTTAAAACCAACGAACAGGCGCTTCGAATCGATTTATCTGAGAATAGGGCAGTTTTTGCGAAGTTAACTTTTCCCTGGTATGCCAAATAGATGTGTTGCATGAAGAAGTTAAATTTCTGTAAATAGATAATTCGTATCTTCAATTGTTTTGCCCTGTCAGTTTGCTTTCAAGTGTATAATTTGGATGGTGCAGAGAAGAGCGAATGAGGGCTTGGAAATCAATGGTGGCACTTAAACCAAGTATTAATTAGAGCAGAGAAATTTAACTTAACCCTGATTTCACATGAAAAGTTAGTTGAAAGTATTCATTGCCCGGGTTTAATAACTACAATTGTAGATCAATTTAAACGAACGTGATATTTGCTTAAGTGTTTGTCCGTACTTTTGTACATACCCGCCTTAAACACGTGAACAGCTGGGTCCTCTTGTTAGAATGAAAGTACCAGTAAGTCTCTCTGGGAATCAAGGTAGTATGGCCACGATCCCAATCACTCGAAGTGTTTATTAATTCGTTCGATGAATATTTTTTTATGTTCTTTGAGGGCACAGTACATGTTACATTTTTGCCGACGTGACCGAGATAGGTTGTTTATCCTAACCCGTCATGTGGTCACATATCAAATGAAGATTTTGCGTGATTGTTGCCTTGAGCTGTCTTTTGTCTGCAAATGATGGAAGACTAGGAAAACAAGGGGATGGTGGTTGTAGATTGTGAAGAGGTTAACACCAAATAAGTTCTTCTGTTACCCATCCTGCTTTTTTACCTGACCCTTTTTTTGTGATTCTCTTTTTTTATATGCCAGTATTTTTGTGCAATAGTCTGATGGTTGATGTAGTGGTTGAAGTTGTTAAAATAATTTAATGTGTTCAATTGGAGTGCTAGTTTGCTGCAAGGAGAATTAAAATATATTGTGTAGTATTGTTTGCTTGTAAGTTGGCTAAAGGTTATTGAAATCACTAAAGTTGACCTGAGATCCAATATAAAGGTTTATTATTTACTTCCGGAGGCTTTTGTTTCATTACTCAGAATACCTGAAAGATATCAGAGTTATAATCTGGGTAGAATTTAGTTTTCTGTGGTGCAAATGGACAATAGAATGAGGAGGTGGTGATTTCGTTGGCTAAAAGCAATGCACTACACCCCTCTGAGCTCTGAGCAATACATTTTATCTCCCTCTGTAACAAAACAACTGCAACAATAAACACAGCCGTCCTAATTTATAACATGCAGTGGAGCAACCAAAGCGATGGTTGGGGCTTCAGTGTGACACATTTAATTTCGCTTGCTGATTCAGAAACTTGAAGCCAATGTTCTATGTGATGGCAAATGATGTAAAATGAGCAGAGTCTCCTTCGGTCTTCCTAGATAAGTCCGGAACCTTTATCGTGGAAGATCAAAGGAGACTCTGCACGCAGGGCAGTTATGAATAAGATATTTACTCTAATCTTGCCTGTTGACAACATGATGAAATCGCAAGTACAGAACTTCTGGCAGTGGTATGTTGGAAATGACCAAAATTATTTCTTGTTTCTTTCAGCTGATCTTTGTATGAGCATCACCTGCTGATGTCTTTTTTTTTCTTTAAATTGATAGTTTCATGATCTTCTTCAATTAGCTACCTAGAGCTAGAGGTCACCTGCTGCATCATTCACAGCAGTTTTTTTTAAAAACTTATTTGGCTTGGACTACTTACATTACTAACACTACTTACTGCTTACTCTATTTACAATACTAATACTTATTGTCGAACCTTTGGAGCTGGATACCAGTTTTCACGTAACCACAGAGTGGTTTTTCACAAGTTTTCTTTGTTGCTGCACTAGTGTTTTACCATCATTTTGCTTGAAAGGCACGCTACATACTAGATCCCCGAAAGTCTTAAATAGATACATGTATTACGCTGCCTCCAGTAGATCCACATTATTTCCGATCCAACAACTTGTTCCAAAACAAACTATCCCTATAGCTAGGTCATCTTTTCAATTTATTTGTAAACATTAAGTTAATCCCCTTGAAATTGTTCTACCATCAAACTTTTTTGGAAACTTGGCATAATTAACATTCATGATATGAAAAAGAAAAAAATGCGGTCACTGTGCTTGTTAACGCGTCAGCAGGCTCGTAAAATGGGGTATTTTTACTGGTTGTGCGTTAAAAATTCGAATCACCGTCATACAGAATTAAGTCTTGGTTACTTGAAAGATACAAAATTTTATTTTGAAAATAAAGCTTTTATTCACATAAGCAGTATTGCTTTATTTTCACCGTTTTTGATTGCCTGGTTGTGGGAATAGTGCACTCTTTGGGACAGATCTGTGGTTTGCTTGAAGACTTCGCCTTGGCCAAAAAAATTCACGTTCTACGATCGAACTTTTTTCTTCTTCAAATATGTTCTTTATTAGATTGTTCTTAGAAAATACCTGGGGAAAAAATCGGGGGTCACCGTGCTTGTTTGAGAGAAGAGGAGCATTTATTTCGCTATCGGCCATAGTTTGAGGGAAATGTACACGCATGTGCTCAGGTGCGCATGCTAATGATGCAAAAATCGTGTGCAGTAGGGATGCACAATGCAATACTAAGGAATTACCTTGAGCAATAATTAGTGGTACATTATCTGTTGTTATGAATGAGCCATCCAGACTTTAACTGCCTGCAGAAACATTATTTTACTTGCTTTGTTTCCAACTTGGCAAATTTGAATGTCACTCAAATAATAACTACCTCTTCCTAAATGTAACACCAGAGGGGATCTACAGGTGCAATGGTTTCAAACCCCTCCCCCCCCCCCCTCCTTCCCCCATCTTCAGATGACCTGTGGCTTTCTAAAATAAGTAGTATTCTGCAAAATAGGCCTTCATCTTCTTTGGTTGCTTTGAAAATCTGTTTGTCACTGGTTAGTTAATTTCTCAGTGCAGCATCCCCTTCTAAGCAAAATCCAGGAACCACACCTGATCACCCTACTTCTACACCTCAAGGTATTCCGAGTAAACGCTTAAAGAAGTGTCTTATTTTATTTTTAATCACCAATTTCTTTGTGGTTTTACCGAAAATTAATCAATAAACTTGCTTATTCTTACACTGTTTGTATGTTTGTTTGTTTCAGATTCGCTTATAGTGGTCTTAAGATGGCAACTCATGTGAAGAACAATCTGTACCTCAGAATAACTACTCCTGATGGTGAAACCATGTTCACCTTTCGCCTACTGACCCAAGAAGCTGCTTGTGCACTGTACAGATCCATTACTGAGTACCATGCATTTTACCGTTGTGACACTGTACGAAATGCTGTCACAGACCAGTTCACAAGAGACTTAAGGGAAACACTTATTTCCTTTTTTGGAGATGAGGATTCTGAGAAAAAGTACATATTTGATGTTCAGAGGACCTCCAGGGAGGTTTATGATCACTGGAGAAGAGTTCTTTATAAGCGTGGCTGTGATCCAATTCAAAACAATAATGCCACTGTTCGGTTTAAAGAAGCTGAAACATGTGATTCCCATGCATCACAGCTGCAAGAACAGCTGACAAAGATGGAGGACTCTTTTAAGTGTAAGATCTGTATGGACCGCCAAATTGACACTGTTTTTTGTCCTTGTGGTCACATGGTGTCATGCAGTGTCTGTGCCACCAATGTTAAATCATGTCCTATTTGCAGAAGAAACATTGATCGTACTCAACATGTTTTCTTCCCTGTTGTGGTGGGAAAGACCTAAAACAACATGAACATATGAAAGAGTGTTTCTGAAATTTGGCACTTGGCCATGTTCAAAGATGTAGCACCTAAGCTTGTTGCTCTTACAGTTACCTCTGGATACTGGGAACCTTTCCAGTGACAATTTCATCACAAGAAGCAGCTGAGTATATAATACTGAATGGAAATTGCTCTGCCACTGGTGCATTACACAAAAGTACTACAATGATGAGCAAACATATGTCATGAAGGAGTGGACTCGGGGACTGATCAGATGATTGCTAATTTAGGCAACATTATAAGTGTCTGCTTAAGGGTAAAATACTTAAAGTATTTTTTTATGGACAGAGAAAAAGTGAGTTTTGTAGACCAGAGTAAATGTGAATGCGTTACATGTATAATACGTTAATTTTAATATAAAGATATTTAGAGCTTTTAGAAGTAAACATTAGTTCAATTTTTAGTATTCAGCAGTATAACACTGCTAGTGGATGTATTCTTTAGTTTCAACAGGCCAAGGATAGCAAGTTTTTCTAGAACTGCTCAGGTACGAAAGTTCCATTTTTTAAAATTTATTGTGAAAAGGAACTTCTGAAGAATCAATTTTGTAAAAATTATGTAATTCTTCAGAGTTTGAACTCATCATTTACTTCCGGAGTGTGTTGCATGATTCAGTATTCAAGAAGAAAATGAGTATTGCCTTGTTCTGTTGTCAAAATGCAGGTCAGAACTTTTATCACTTTCAGAGCTGGGTGCCCACAATTTGATCATTTTTAAACTTGTGCTTTCATTCATTTAAGCAACATTTAAATATTTTGAATTAATGGTCTGGAATGTGATGCAGGTTCAACACACACCAGCTTATTTGATTGTACCAAATTTGCTTGTAGGAACAATTCAAGTATTTTATGTGACAAAATTAGTGCAGGTAATAACCCATGCTTCAGAAGATACGTAGTTCTCAAACCCCTTGCTTTTTAAATTGGTGTTTTCAGCATTTTCTTCTAAGCCATCATTTATGTACAGGAACAAGATTTTTGTATTCATTTTTTTATCATTTCATAATCATATTACTTTATACTTACCACAGATGCAAGGGTGTTTTGAGAACACTGTTTTGATCTAGAGAGCATTAAATAATATAATTTCGTTAAAGATTATTTATTGATATTGTTGCAATAGGATAGTTTTAGGTTATTGATCCATGTGAGTGCAGTAATAGAACCAGAAGAAGGACATAGAAATTTCGATATTTATGAACATGTAGTTTGCCACAACCTATTCACCAGTTGGGTGACAATAAAAGTATTAAACTGTTCACTGGTTGGCTCAGTTTGCATGGAAGGTCGACAGTTCAACTCCTGTCAGACAATCACTCTGTCTCAGAGTAAAAGAACAAAAAAAAAAAGAATGTAGCCCCGTGTCACAACACTTAGATATAATTTTGGTAAACATGTGGGATGATAAAGAAGCCATGCATTGTTCACAGACTATTAAAGGCACGCATGAGTACCTTTGGTACATCGTGGTTGGGTGGATCTTATGTAAGTATCAAAATAGGTTGGCTGTGGAGCACCCACATTTGACTAGAGATACCTATAAGGGAATCTTCACTGTCTCATGAAGATACGAGTTTGCTCGCAGAATGCTATTTACAAATTGTCTTCAAAAGGTACAAGAGAACTTGTTAAACCTACACGTTGTGGTAGTTAAATCTCCAATTTTAAGCATTTTAGTTTAGATAACGAGTTGGGTGCCAAAAGTGCTAATGACACCATATGTTTTGTAAGTTTTCAAAGCATCCTTCCTCAGAGATTACCAGGTTCAAATTTTCTTTGGCAGCTCATTACGCAATGGACTCTCAATATAAGTGTTTTTCTTGGCTGACTGACAAGAACACTAAGCTAACAAGGCAAAAAATGTAAACAAAGATTCCCCTGCTAGAGTGTAATTTTCAAGTGCTTTCTCTATTTCCATGTAATACATTCAAGCATTTGGAAATGGACAAGGACAGTGGAAACCCCTGACCAGGGTGGGGAAACCCATTTCAAAGCAGGGTGGCCCTGGGTAAAAGCACATGGGCTGTTAGCAGCCAAAAAAAAGATGTTGTTTCGTGGTATTATATTAAAGTATTTCTCTGCAGCCTACTACAGCTATCTCATTTGTTGACCACACCTGTCAAAACCCCATACTTGTACTCATGGACAGTCAGGCATAAAGGGAAAATGTGGTCATAGTTAAGGTGCACCTCTGACCTCTAAAATGAATTCTCATTTTTCTTTTGATTTCAAAACTATGTTAACTAACCACTAGCGACCAAAGTTTTAAGCCTTGATTTCAAAAACATGCCTGCTCATTTAACTGGAATTTTCCTATTTAATGGCCTGCCATTACTAAATTTAAGATCTTGAGAGAGCTGGATCGAGGAGAAAATGACGTCAAAGGCTCTCTGGTTTGAGAATGCAATGCGTCTATAGGCCACAGAATTAATATGCGGCACGGGAGTTTTGGGCACTCGTGTATTTCATATATAACTAGACGCTCCGTGAGCGTACACTGGGTTGCCTGTGGTACGTGTTACTCAAAACAGAAGGGACTGAGTTGGGTGGTATTGGACTGCAGCGTTACAGTCAATTTTTTTTCGTGCCAGCAGAGGCCCTTTGGCTTACACGTTCACACGACGAAACAGATCTTTTTCTGAGGTTAAAAACCTGGCTACCAGCCTATTAATCACTTGTCAGAAAGAAAAATTCCTGTCATTTTTAGAAAAAAATAGGCACGCATTGCGTACGTGTGGTAGTGCAGTAACACAGTGCTTTATTCCATATTGTCAAATGAGCTGCATTTTGTCTTCCAGGAGATTCAAGTTGTCTTTGCATAATATGTAGCTCTAACAGTCCACAATATTGTTTTGGTGTTGTAGTGCCATGGTAGAAGTCTTAGGTTTACAAATAGCCCCCTGAGAAGATATGTGGTTACTAGCAAAGTACTAAACCCAGAAAAATAAAAGGGAATTGAGAAACAATGGCTTCTAGGCTGACATGTTGATCATTTTCAAGTTCCCTCACAACTTCTCTTCACCACAAGTTTAAGCGTGCACTCTACCAGCTCGCATGGTGTGGGTCGCGCTTATAGTGACGTTCGTGCCCGCGTGGTCTAGGAGAAGAAAGAGACTGCTGGCAGTCTAAAAGGAAAAGAACTTCAAAAACATGCATTCATTTTGAACTTAATTAAGTTCGTAGGGTAATAAAAACAACGGTTCGTCCGCGAGTTTTCCAAACTTTCAGCCACTACTCGATCCGGTTTCATGATGATACGGAAATAAATCTGCCATGCTTTTGCCGGCCTTAAATTATTTCCCGGCATTTTTGTCGCCATGTTATTTAAACTAATGCTTGAAAAATATTTATGAAAGTCAAGTAGACTAGTGCACGACTGATAAAACAACGCGAATATCAGTCGTGCAGTAGTCTACTTGACTTTCATAAATATTTTAATCAATTTTGACTGATCATGATCTTCTCTGATTCAACGCTGTGCAAGACTTATCGTACACGGTTTTTCAAAGGTTTTTAAACCTCAACGTCACTAATGCTGGAAATAATGCGTGACATATTACAGTCGCGTTACCTGCACAGTAACGTTGCGCACAAACATTTAGCGCGAACGTCCTAAAAAAAATTTTCAGGAGTTTATAGGAATTTTAGAGGTGCAACCGGAGAGTTATCGAACATTTTTACGCAGTTTCTGAAAACAATTAAGCCATTTTTCGGGATTTTCGCAGCTTAAAGTACTCTCTGATTCCTACGTTCAGTTAGTATAGGTTGTCACAATTTTTTGCGTGATGTGCACAAGCTCATCAAACATGCTTAAATAGCTCTTTCGAGGGAAACTTCTGACCGATCAAAAAGAGTTTATACAAGTCTAGTCGAAGAAAGATGCGCATGCCAACAGTTCAACTACATATCATAACTTATAAAAGGGAACCTCCACTCCAGATACGCGTCCAACTTTTCTTATATTATTTCTTAAATTATCCCAGTTTTTTCAGAACAGGGGCATACATCTACAATACATGCAATTTACATCACAATAAATACTTTACACACAAAGAAATGCATAAAATGCACATAGCTTATAAATTATATTTGAATTTGCATATTTCAAGCAAAGAGTAAGTTAACTCAAACTTCGTTAAAAGTGGCAAACCCCAAAAGGGTCGATTCCAGGTGCCCTCGTACTCGGGGGTTGTACGCCGCGCTTGACTGGACACAGGTGCTAAGGAAAAACTACAGTCTAGGACCCCAGTTAGGACTCAGTTTGTCAAGCGGACAGGGTTACAAAGCCGACCGGTTACAAAGTTCAGCCGTCACACATTTCTAGGAAATCACCCTTCCGAAAATGTTTTTGGTTCCGATCGAGTGGACAAACTACCGCCTGAGGACGCCCGCAGGGCTGCTATTACTTTGTTGGTGGGTTGAAATGAAAGTTTAATCTTTGTCGATCGATTTTGATGTGGAATTGAAACCGTGGGAATATTTTATCCAGGAATATTTGACTCAATTTGGTGGGCTTCCGAGAATGGGGCGTTGACAATGAGGAATTGAAATTGGCTCAAATCGCGTTGACACTTTCAGCACTTGATTCCCATACAAATCGTTCTATTCTCATACTGAGCTTGGGGAGCCTGTGGTCGACTGTGACCAGCTACGTTCCTCACAGATGACCAATCACAGATCTTTGCTTGACAAATTTCAAACGAGGTGGTAAAACGCTCAAAGAAAGAGAAATTTGTGAAAAAAAAGATAGAATGAGATTCCACTTTTGCAAAACGTGACAAGTTGGGGACGGGATTGGTAGTATGGGGCGCCGATTGTATTATAATTTATTTACCGTAATATTCTCAATTTCTTCATTATTTAATAAATAAAGTTTTGTGGTATGATACCATAATTTATTATTTGATGTAAGAAATCCTGATTTCAAATCATGTGTTTATGATTTGATATAACAAATCCTGGTTTCATATCATGCGTCTATGATTTGAAATCACGACTTCATGATTTAAATCTAACTTTTAGATTTGATATCAGAGAAATCATGATTTAACTTAATAAGTATGATTTAACTT
>NC_090892.1:71926309-71933809 GCF_036669925.1 Montipora capricornis | reverse complement strand
TTTGATGGTATAATATTTATTATGAATCGTCTTCGTTTTATCAACCATTTGGTGATTTCTCAAACAGGAAGTCAAAAATATCCGGCAAAACAACAAAAACAAAATGTTCTATCAACTGCATAAACAAACGGACGTCAAAGGACGCAAAAATTAAGTCTGAAATCGGCCCAGGAGTTCTTTTTGTCAGCGATTGTGAGAAAAGTGGGTGTCCACTTTTATGCTGCAATTCAAAAAAACGGCCTATATGATCGAATATAGTCTTAACTGGCGCAGGTGACAAAATAATCTGAGTTAAAATTCAGATTGAAATATATCAACCAATCACGTGACGATAAAGAAAACGTATTACTTCAACTGTTATTTCGTTGGTTGCGAGTCTTCTGGTAAAATATAGGCGCTCTTTTGCTGAGAAAGTGATTTTTCTTCCCGGTGGGCTGTCCGCTGTCAGAAGAGCCTTCACTGTTTTGTTTTCACCTTGGTAAACGCATCGTTGGTTGACTAAAAGAGAACTTTACGGAAAGTCAGGTCAAGCAATATATCCGTGTTCTTCTTGAAGGCCGAACACGTCAACTGGCCAAAGGCGTTAAAAATTCAGAGGGAAAAACTTCTTTGTGGGTAGGAAGAATAAAAAGAGGCAATGGAGGCTGTCCTTATTTCAGGCACACAAGGATTAGGATCCGATGGACTTGGACTTGGCGAGAGCGGTGAAGCTGGTCGCAGGTATCGACTTCATTCGATTGACGGCGGCGTCGCTCGCTCCCCAAGCGCGACGCGAGGACTATACTCTCAAGAAGGTCGAGTGCCCAGAGGACGTTTCGACACCGATCAGGGAACAGGGGCATTCGAACAAGCTGCGAAATATTTACATCCGGATAAAATAACTATTTATCCTCGTATTGGATCAACCAGAAGACGTGGAGGAGTTAGAGTCAGAATCAATGTCAGTGGAATGATTTTTGAGACTCTTGAATCCACTCTTTCGCGCTTTCCAGATTCCTTGTTGGGATCTCCCAAAAAGCGTGAAAAATATTACGACTCAAAAAATAGAGAATTCTTTTTCGATAGAAATCGTGTAGCTTTCGATTCCATCCTTTACTTTTATCAATCTCGCGGTAAGCTTCTTAGACCGACCGAAATTGACCGCAAAATATTTTTCGATGAAATTCAATTTTTCGAGTTGGGTGAAGAAGTGGTTGAGCGCTTTAAGGCAATGGAACTGAACTTGGAGCCCGAACCTGGGCCACTACCTGGGAACCCAATCCAAAGGAAAATCTGGGAAGTGATGGAACTTCCCCACTCTTCTCTTGCTTCTCAAATTGTAGCCATTTGGTCAGTCTTTGTTATTCTGCTCTCAATCGTGGTATTTTGCATTGAGACCTTGCCCCATTTCCGCGACAGCCGAAATACTCCACTATATGGCTTTGAGATTTTTTGCGTGGCATGGTTTACCTTTGAATACGTTGTGCGCTTGCTCGCCGCACCTCAAAAGCTCAAATTCATTCGCGGCATATTGAACATCATAGATCTTGTAGCTATTTTACCGTATTACGTTATATTAGGACTTTCAGCAGCTGGTGGCGGAAAGGAATCTAATCCTTCATACATCGCCTTTTTTCGAATACTCCGGCTTGTTCGGGTTTTCCGAATATTCAAGCTATCCCGGCATTACCGTGGACTAAAGATTCTCGGAATGACACTGAAAGCAAGTCTCCGAGAACTGCTCCTACTTACATTTTTCTTGTTGATGGGTGTTGTCATATTTTCAAGCGCGGTCTACTACGCAGAGAGCGCTAATTTTGGCAGTATCCCGGAAGCTTTTTGGTGGTCCGTGGTCACTATGACAACGGTGAGTAATGCTGGAAGAACAGAGCGTATTAGCGGAAAAATCGGCTGTTATGATTTCGGGCAATTGATTGCCTCTTTTTTGAATTTAGCGAGCTACCATATCGACCGAGATTCACCTTAAGATTCACAATATTAAATATTAGTGAAATTCAGATTTTAACAACAGGGTGTTTACTTTTTTTGATTTACTATGCTATATTTTCTACCGAAATTTATTGGTTTAAACAAACCAGCAATATATTTTTGAGAATGGTAACAAAGAGACCAGCACCTAAGGCAATTTGCATGTGAAAAAGCAATCAAAGATAAACCAGATACATTTGCATATCACCTGTCAAGGAAACTTTTACTGATGATCGAAGATAGAAAAATTAGGATTCGAAATGTAAATTGCTATTTTGATTAGCGGCTAAAAGGAAAACATCATGTAATGGCGATGAAAGAAATCAATACGTAACGAAGCTTTGAAACCAGTTCTGTCATTGATGTATGCTCTTACCAAAAACAGTGACATTCGTTATATAAGTGAAATTTAACATTTTATTTCACTGATAAGCACTTTTTGTTTTTCTATTATTAATTTTTTTTCCCGTCGACGGACCTTGTTGCCCAATTTGGTGGTTTTTGGGTTAAATGAATCACCAGTTTCCTGTATTTGAAGAAAACCAATTAGAAAGCCGTAAAGTGAGAATATCGACGTGAATTAAATCTTGGTTACTGAGCCATGCAGTAAATTACCATAGTTTTGCATGGTTTTATATCTTTTCTTATTTCATTTATCTTATTTTACTATTTATTTTGTTGAATGGTGGTTCTGTTGATATCACATCTAATAAATTATACTAGAATTATACAGAATGTGACTAAGAGTTTAGCGGTGAAAACTGCACGCGATCACTCTTTGGCGGCTCCGCGAAATCTCTTATCGATTACAACCGTCTCAGACCGAGCTATTATTATTATTATTATTATTATTATTAATTTTTTTTTGACAAATGACAGTAGGGAAATTTTGTAAGGGTTGTAAAGAATGAGTGTATTTGTAATTCGTATGTAAGTTAATATTTCCCTGACATATATATTGTCCAAAGAATTCTTAAAGTTGTATATTTTTATAAGCTACTAATAAACGTTTTCATTGTAATTAATTATTATTATATTTCACGGTCTGAGATGATATGCCGGTATATTACGTCTGGAGTGTGCAGTCCCATAATATTTTCACATCTTCATTTTCCAGAACCTTCTCTACTTTGTGGTATTATTATTATTATTATTATTATTATTATTATTATTATTATTATTATTATTATTATTATTATTATTATTATTATTATTGTTATTATTATTATTACTGTTACATTATGTATGCCTCGGTTTTGATGGTAAACTGGAAGCCTCCCTCTAGAGCGGGTTATAACAAGTCACCAAAGGTCAAAAGGATCTTACCACTTTTCTTCATGTCTCAAGGACTCCTCTCTCTGGCCAAAGAGGCAGCACTACTGACACAATGTTGTTTCTCATCGTTGTTATAGGTTGGCTATGGGGACAAGACGCCTTCCAGCGCATGGGGAAAAGCGATTGGGTCGCTTTGCGCAATCGCAGGAGTTCTTACCCTTTCTTTGCCTGTCCCTGTAATTGTATCAAACTTCAGTTATTTCTATAATCTCGATAAAGAGAAAAGGTCTTCCTGTCAACAGGAATTTAAAAGCTCGGGTTCTCGAAAGCAAACTTCCGCGTTTGCGACGTAACAATTGCGCAAGCCGTTAGTTAGAAACTGAAAATAGACTTCTTATACTTGTAGCCTCCAATACAGAGCATGTGACCAAAATGGATCAGATTGACAGGCAAGGATCGTGCCTGCGAGCTCCGATACATCGATCGGATGCTCTAACCACAAAGAGATGGTACACTGAGATGGTACTCAATGTGAAGAACATCCGTTGTGATTTACGGAGGATGAGTGCTGGATAGAAATCCAAGGTTTATCTGAACAACTAAAAGGCTAAACCGCTAAAATAGATGGCGCTTTTAATGTTACCACTGAGCCTTCCCCTCAAAGCAATATTGCTCGAACAATTAATACTGAAGCCAATATCAAAGATACCATAATACTCTTTGTTTGTCCCTCCAAAATTTTGCATAAGCATTGTTTTTATTTTCTCTTGGGGCTTATAATGGAGGGACTAACACAGGGTATTATGCTACTTATTAAGGGTGCGTTCGATTGAGCCTACTCCGGAATAAGAATACGTAGAGAAATGATTTAAAAGGGTATGTTTGAAGCAACAAGGACAATAAAGATATGCTTAAAATAGCATTCTAGCAGGTGTTTGACAATTTTAATGTGAATCTGCGTAAAAAAGAAGGATTTCTAACTTCTATTCCATGTATTCCTATTCCGGAATACGGTCAATCGAACGCATCCTTAACTTTTCGGGAAGATTGCGTTACCAGGAAAAAGAATGTATTTCGTAGAAGAACAAACGTGACTTGACTAGCAGAAATCAAGCAACAGTCATTTCCTGCACGATGGTATATCCTTAGCCTTACTTTCAAAACAATAAAACTTTAACTCACACTAAGGAGTGAAAAAACGACAATCTTAAAGAATCCACTATTTGCTACGGCACCCCTCCACGGTAAAATCAAGCTCTAAAGTCGAAGGTGGATTCGAACGGTTCCAGTTGTCCGCCTTGTATCTTCGGCGCGGGACGAGAATTCGAAGAAGTCCCTTCTGAAAGACTTTGTCTCTAATTGCGTAGACATAAAAATTGAAACAGCTGTTGGACACAGCGAGGTACAACCCAATACGAACCAAACGAGCCGGTAGGTCGCTTACAGAAGCAAACAATTTCCACAAGGAAACGACGGTATATACGGACCAACAGAAAAAAAACAATCCAATGATTAGAAACACTGTTTTGGCAGCTTTGTGCGATTTCGTCATCTCTCCGCCAATCGCAGCAACGTTCTGTAGCTGCTTTCTGGCAGCGATAAAAATCATAGTGTATGCTCCAACCATCACAAGAACCGGGAACAAAAAACAGAACAATGCCAATCCAAGAGCATATGTTCTGTTAGTTTGACCCTGACCACTCCAATTGGGTTTACACGTAGCTGTGCTTTCCTCATAGGTGTATTCTCCCCAGCCAAATAAAGGTGCTATCGCCCAAAAAATAGAGTGAAACCACAAAAATACGATAGTTAAAATTGTCTTTTTGGTTGTCACGATTTCGGGGTAGCGAAGGGGTCGTGTAATATACAAATATCGATCGATGGAAATTGCGCATAAATTCAAAAGAGAAGCGTTCAAGGAGATACAGATAACAACGGCATGAAAATGGCAGACAGCATCTCCGAACGGCCAAGATTGCTTGATTGCGCTGACAATTAGTAAAGGGCAATAGATCGTGCCAACCAAGAGATCCGCTAAGCTTAAGCTGCACAGAAAGAAGTAATTTGGCTCATGAAGATGTAAAGTTCGCCACACTATTGTAAGGACAAGCAAATTGCCAGCTATCATTCCACAGTCGACAATGCATAAGAACGCCACACTTAACCAAACCTCAGCATTGGAGGAGACGGTTGTTTCATTGGAGCTGAACAAATCCTGTGAGGTGACATTAGTCATCGTTGGAGATGAGTCGCTTATCGAATGCTCACTATTGCAAGCTTTGAGCTTTCAAATATTTGTTACGTGATCGGATATCACGTGCGGGCCTCCCAATCCGTTGACCACTATACGTAAATGGAAAACATCTTGCTGAAAAAAGTAAACTAACACAAACGCAATATTAATGACGCATTGTTATTACGAATTATTCTTAAGAAAATGAATTGTTGAGTGCGAAAAAGGTTGATATTGTATTCATATCCATTATCGAAAGTACGCAGGCGAGAATCACTAAAACAAGTTAAGTGCCTGAGCAAATCGTAAAGTAAACAAGAGCCAAAATATTAATCGAAATTAAAAGATAAAAGTAAAGGCTTCAAATCATTGCATAAGGACGCAAGATCATGCACGAGATTACCATTTTTCTAACATAAAAGAAAAAGACGCTAGGTTTGCCCCGTTGGCTTTCAAAACGCGCTTTTCTGTACTATCAAAGCAAATCTAAAATAAAGAAAAACAACAGAAAAGTGCCGGATATCAACAAAAGCACCCGTTAGAAGTGAGAACTAATTAATTCCCAATGAACTTTTGACATAGGGATAACGGAAATGCTCATCAAAAGACACCAAATGACGATGCGACGCGCACCGAAACGTTAAAAACAGTGGGAACTTCACTTTGAGCATCAAATTTCCTTCCTCTGATGACCTCAACTGCAACAGAGGAAATTGCAGGGGTCAAACTTCTGCAGAAATTAATGCTTTTGTTTTTATGTTCTGTAAAGAAAAACGGAAGACAAAAAATATCTTTTTATTAATTATATAGATACTGATGAAAGAATAGAGTGTTTTCACGTGACGTCACAGCGGCCATGTTGGTGTCCCAACTAATCCTCTGGGAATTGAGCTCCATCATCATACAAACGTTTTCCTTCGTTTCGGTGGAAAAACAAGGTTACTGGTCACATGAGTGAAGGATTTTTCTTTTACTAAAACATCAGATCTTCACCGCTTGCGGTGAAGATGTCGTCATAGCAATTGACACGATTAGCCAACAAAAAGCGAGCTTTCTCTTCATTGTAAGATACCTTTGTGCTGTAATATAATTGTTCTCAACTGCATTAACATTTGAGATTATTATGATTTGTTTTTCATAACTTTCAAATTGTACTTCTTGTTATACAACATGCGTGCTTTAACGGTTGATGACCACTTTTTGACCATTTTGAAAATGAGTAAAACAAGTTTTTTTTCTAATCTGAACATTTCATAACCGATCTCCACAAAAAACAAAACATCATATGGCCGCGCGGAGACACAAATTTTATCTTACAGTGCTGATAGTAACTCTCCCTCTTTCGCTGTGCTCACTCGTGAGAGATACCAGAATTCCAAGATAAAATTCTTATCCCCGCACGGCCGTGTAATATCCTCTATATCCCTTGCAAATTTACCGGTTGTTACTAACATCTGATTTCATAATTCCACTTTTTAAAATATCATTTCAGGTTTCTCTACCCCTAGATACAGAGCAAAGCACTTCAAGGTTGCTACGCAGCCCGTTTCCGAAGATGTCAGTATTCCATGATCTTGCTAGTAATTCCCATCGAGTCTGTCGGTTTTGTTTTTGCAAGTTGTTATTATTCTTTATTATACTGGTTGAGTTTGTTGTTTGCTTATGCTTTATGCACTGAAAGTTTCTTAAAATTACATTTGCGGTTCGATGCACGCTTGACTATGACGTTTGCTTCGTTGTCTTTGTCGTCCGTTCCGCCGTTCTACATCTACATCTCCATGTTCAAAAACTCAGCAAAGTCCCCTTTTGACTTACGGCTGTTTCTGCTACGGCTGTTTCTGCTTAGGTGGTCTCATATACCATAAGCCATTTTAGAGAGAGCACAACTTCTGCTGGAGAGAAAAAGAGCCGTAGGCGTACGGGCCGGGGGACAGCCCCCTCCACCCCAAATTTTGGGCACCTCAGATTTTTGGGCAACAACAGAAACACCTGATAAAGGAATCCTCTGCCGCCTTGCTAAATTT
>NC_090892.1:71901309-71923809 GCF_036669925.1 Montipora capricornis | reverse complement strand
TTTCCCTTCCCTTGTTCTCTGAAACAAAGTCGGTGACCCCCCAATTTTTTTCCATTTTTGGAATAAGCAAGTTATGACCTAACTTCAGGCGAGAAATGAAACAAATTTCAATGTTTTCGCGCGAAAAACCTTAAGGGCCCACTGACCTGTTTTTGGGGGTGCGTTGCTAAGGATGTAATGGTTTAAGTAATTTGAAAGAAATTGGCATTATTGTGGTCAGTTTCCAAGTTTTGCAAACCAATGACCCTAAATATGACGTCCTCATGCTACGCCATGGTCACGTGACCGATAAAAGAAAACTCTAAATTTGTCTATGCGCTACACAATTTGGGTATATAATCAGTGGTTAGATAATTTGTATTCGTTTTTGCATCCAGCCAGGCATGGTTTTCTTTATATTTTGAAAAATGTTCTTTTTAAAGAGATAAACGATACTGAAATACCCATAAGATTTTCAAAAAAGATGATTTGAAAAAAATCAATGCTTCGCTATATTCTGTATTTGGGGGTGAAACGTGCCACCAAAAAAAAATAATTCAATTTAAAGACCACCGGAAATTTAGCTTTTTCTCAAACCGGAAGTCATTTCGTGTACGCATGCGCAGTTGATCTGAGAACAAGGACGTAGAAAAACCTTTGATGGAAACAACAGTTCGTGTGGTGACTTTTGCTTGTGAGTAGGTTTTCTTGTCAGCTCATATGATGACGTCAGTCACCGGAAGTAACACTTCACTTCCTTAGCAACGCGCGAAAAATCCGTCTCTGGGCCCTTAAGAAGCCTCGAGACAAACCAGCAAGGATTTTACTTTGGAAATAGTAGCAAAACACAATGAAATGAGTAAACTTTTGGAAACTGGTGGCAGTAAACGTAAGACCTTTCTTTTATGGACATTCAATGTCCTCTTTTTCACCAGAAGCACGGAGGGTTGACTATTTGCCGTATTCGGATCAGTGAAGGAAAATCCATGGAGCGATTTTTAATTGTACACCGAAGGCAATTCTACGACAGATGCTTATCATGGGCTCCCTTTAGCCGATCAATTTGCCTTTGATACGCTGACCTCTTGGCCGAAAAATTCTCTCGCCCAAAGCGATTACGCTGTCCAATTGCGACTAATTCGCAAACGTTTTCCAAGTGCTTAGGGACTTGTTGTAATTATCAATGGACCATTTGATTACCTACATGTACGTCTGTCGTGATTGATGGTCGTCTCTCAAATGTTCCGAATATCTAACGCTAATACAAAGTTTCGCTGTCTAATAAAAGTGAAAATAATTTAACCCAGGCCAAAAACCGGAGGTAGGATTAAAGTAAGGTAATTTTTTTCAAAAAAATTAATCAGTACAACGAGTAGATGGTCGCCATTTTAGTATTCTTTTGTTTCCATGCAAATTGGCCCTTATGGCCTCGCTTTCAAATGTAAACTTCAAAAGAATGTTTAACCTTAAACGAGGCCATAAGGGCCAATTTGCATGGAAACAAAAGAATACTAAAATGGTGGCCATTTTGGAATAAAGTGTATTGCAAGTCCATACTCCAAACTGGCTTTTAGCTCAGCGGGTTAAACAAAATATCTTTGTGAAGACTTCAAGTAAACAATTACAAGAACTTTAATGACATTTCTAATGACATAGATGACAAGGAAGTTTTCGTTGTTAAAGGCCGATGACGTATGACCTTCCTCCTGGGTTATGGAGTGGAACTGGGGAAGGTTTTGACATGCACCATTCGTACCAGACCTTTTTTGGTGTGCACTTTCTCCAGAAATGGCAAGTTATTGTTGAGCCCGCGGTCACAAACTGAGGTTCCTTCAAGCAAAATGAAAGCAAAAAGCAAAAAGGTTAAATAACAGGAGAGTTTAAGCACTGTAGACCGAATATACAGCTCCTCTTTTTCTCTGAATAAAGGAAACCTTACCTTAACGGGAAAATAAAATGGAAACCAGCTAAACATCCCTTCCGAATGTGTGTCTGGTTTGATACCTTGGTAAAGAATAAACTATATTAAACGGAGTCATGATAAGGTTGGAACGGAACGATTAAAAAGTCCAGAACAATAATTTGTTCAGCGTACAGAGCACGGGCACATTCCTTGGGACCACAGACTACGGTATACGCCAATTTCGCTTTCATCATAAATGGGGGGATATCACTTTGCTTATTCTCCCAAAACCCCCGTGGGATAGAAATATATAGAACCAAAGTGGGGTCAAGTCTATCTAGTTTTCTCGTCTCAAACTACCTCGTGTCCGAATAACCGTAATATTTTATCACTGCATAAATAAATAAATAAATAAAGTTTATTAACATATCAACTTGCAAACAATAAGGCTTGAAAATCTTGATATTTACAGTATTAGGATCGTAGTAAGATATTATTTATTTACAATTGTAACAATTATAATACTAAAAAATGGGACCAAATTATATTATATATACGATGAAATGTTGGGATTGTGCCATTTACTTATAGATTTAGGTATAAAACTTGATTTTAATCTCTCAGTCCTGCATTTAAGTCAGTCCTGTAAGCTGCGAGTTACAGACGATGTTAAGCTGCGCGTCTTCACAGCCAATGACATTGTGGCTCATAGACAACCAATAACACAACGTTTCAACTGACCTAACAGCTCAGCTGAGTTACAGACGATGTTAGGCTGCGCGTTTCCCAAACTAGGATAGCGGTATTTAGCGATGTGTACTCACTTAGCGTAACATCCTTGTAAAGTACAGTCTCGAAGTACCCAGCAAAGCCGTGCAAACTAAAACTTGTCTTGGCTTCAAATTCAAGAGATCTGACGCGTGAATTGTCGATTCTATCAGCTGAAGGGTAAACGTAAAACAACAGTATAATGTAGCAAAATTTACGGAGCCTGATAAGTTTAAGAAACGGTCCAGATAAGAACGATAGCAACAACGGCAACGAACATGTTGGAATTCAATTGGAATGCAAAAAGGTGATAACTTTTCTATTGTCTGTACTTACTTCTGATTGGCTTAAACAGCAAAAGTTAACGAAACTTCATAAAGCAGTATTACACTCATCCTTACTTTCCAGCCATCTTCCATAGAGCAAAATCTGGTCTCAGTTTGAATACCACAGAAATCGTATGTGGGGAACATGTAAAATTGTAAACGTTTCTTGGCTTTTGTTTTCAACTCTTGTGATTGGTCAAAATCTTTTTAACACAAAAAAAAAACCCTTTCAAAATGGGCTGTAAATGAATTTTATTGCGTTAACGGCCTTCCTTTAGGTTTATGCATTCGCTGTGTAAAAAAGATAACATTCCTATGTGGGAAAAAGCACCGTTGCCGCATAAGAAAAAAAATTGCTATCCACCTTACACGGATCATTACTTAAATAGAATTAATAGGGCAAGCTGCGGAAGTCTTGATTCGTTCTTGATGCAAGCGGAAAGCGAAGGATAGTGTTTTTATGCAACACAACAAGCAAAAAACGCCTTTCCAATAGGCTGGTGATGACCAATCTTGCTTCTATCACGCGCGAAGCTAACGCCGATGGTGCGATTCCAGGTGATTTTGGCCGCATGAAATTGGAACTCACGGCGAATTATTATTTGTCTTTCTTCGCCTCGTAAAAAAGGAAGAAGGTCCTGCCTATTATAATTTGTTGAAAATGTCGCTTACCTCTGTTTGGATGTTCAAACGAAAAGCAAGGTTGTGGGGGTGATATGACTGTAACGTTGTGAAGTCGAACCACATACGGTGTCTCAAATGGGGCCTACAAGCATAGAACAATTGAACAAAACTGTCACGGTAAATCTTAGGGTGCTTATAAGGCAACTTTTAAATTTCTTGAATCCAAGAATCACAAAGGGAGTCAGGGTGGTTTACCTATCGGGCCTCCCACCACTACGAGCCGGGGTTCAACTCTGGCCCCGGCCTGAATGTGGGCTGAGTTTCAGTCCATGTCAACCTGACTTGAGGGTTTTTCTCCGGGTACTCCGGTTTTCCTCCCTTATCAAAATCGACTCACAGCTAATTGACATCTACAAAAATTTGGTTTATCAACGGAGTTGATAATGTAAATTGACCACCGTACAGAGATTCTAGCTTTTAGAATCTCTGTACGGTGGTCAATTTACATTATCAACTCCGTTGATAAACCAAATTTTTGTATACTACTTCCCCACCGACGCAGCACCACAGTTTCTTTAGAAACTACCCCTTCATTAATTGACATCTAGCTGTGGTGCTGTGCTCCGACGTCAAACATAGACTGTATAGCGGCAGCCAGAGGCGCCTTTGTATGCTTTCATCCCGATATCGTGAGCTGCGCCCAATCGAAATTGAGTCCTCAATACTGCAAGTAAAGGGTGATTGGCACTGCCAATTATTATTATTATTATCATTAATTTTATTATTATTATCATCATTATTATTATTATTATTATTATTATTATTATCATTACTATTATTATTATTATTATTATTATTATAACCTTTTTAAAATAGCTCTTTAATGTAGATAGATTATGTTAGTTCACTATTGTTCTTCTATTATTTGGCTGGCGAAGTTTTACTATTATTATTATTATTATTATTATTATTATTATTATTATTATTATTATTATTATTTAATAGATCTGTATATACTGTTTGGAAATATGTTTTCGGAATAAATAACTGTTTTTTTATTATTTATAAAGACTGCGGAAACTGAAGTTGCGACCGATCGAGTGGTGGTTAGAGCGGAATTTAAATGACAGTTCACCTTGTGCAAATCCGTTGACTTCGTCATGGAGAACTAACCTGCGATTAGGTGTACTTTTTCTTTAGACAAGGCGCACAAAAGTACACCTGATACAATAATTCTTAACGAGTCGTCTGCTCGTAGTCCAGAATCTGGACTTTACTCTGATTGGCCGAAAAACAATAGAGCTCTTGGAGCCTCGCTCCGATTGGTTACCGAATTGCAAATCATACGTTAACAGCTGATTAAATTATGGCCCCCGAGAAGAATTAAACAGGAATGATGTTTACGTTCCGTTTACAGCTGCGGTTGGGTCGACTTCAGATTTTTTTTCAAAAATCTTTAAAGGAAGAGCAGAGAGAATGCATCTGAAGAATGGTTTGTCTAAAAGAAGGCATTAGAGTTGTACTTACTCCAGGATTTTTACAGGCCCGAAGATTCTAGAAAAAAAGGCATCGTTCCGCTTCCACCGAATCGAAACGCTTGTAGTTATAGTAAGTCATTTGGAATATATTCGGAAGCAACAAGTTGTGAATCCAAAAAGAACCGAATAAAGCTCAAGTGCCACCATATTTGGCCAAGGGAATCAGCCGAGCTTGACAGAGAAATTCGACATTGTTTACGGAACAATCTGAACAATGGTTTAGTGACACACTTCTTACAAAATGATAGTTGAGTAGCTGCTGCTGGAAAACTGGAATTTCTCAAAGTCCATTTTTCTCATATTTATTTTCATAGCATCTTTTATTGGCATCTCAAATCTTTTAGTACTGTCGATTGCACCTGATGATAACATGAAGAATTCGGGCTTTTTCTGCGATTTTATCTCGAAATTCTTTGTTCCTTGATGGCTTGAACAGAGAAACCTCACCAACTGTCAAGCGGGATTTGTAGAAATATCTTTGATTTCATGAATAAAGTCTTACTTCGCAGACATTCCAGCTGGAGTGCTATTTTGATTTCGTCGCGTCTTTCCTTGAATCGCAACGTGCAGGTAATTTACGGTAAAATCTCAGTGATTGGCTCACATTTATAAAGCAAGTTTCAATCGAGTATCGTAAAACCAAAACCGAAGTAATTACTTTGGCCAATCAAAAAGGACGGAAAAAATCCAGTAAACCAATCAAAACTCGAAATAATTACACGTAGCCGACACAAAGCGCGGGAAAATATGCACGTGCGAGCCACGATTGGTTTTGGTTTCACTTCTGGTTGTTGAAAAAGTGGCGCGAGAACTTTGAACCAATCACTGAGTATAGTAATGCAAAACCAAAGCAAGTCGCTAATTACTTTCGACGCTCAAGTGAAAAGCGCTCTAGCACGACACATACACATGATATCATCACTCTCGACAGGTGGGCGGCAGACGACTCGTTAAGAAATTTGTATCAGGCTTACTTTTTTGCGCCCTGTCTAAAGAAAAGTACGCCTGATCGCAGATCGCTCATCATATTCTCTTCAGTAGCTCAATGGTTAGAGTACCAAGCTAGAGGGGTCAAATGAGCCCTTTGCAGCTGGCGATCACATGGTGCAAAAACCGCCATATTGGAGCACTAATTGCACACTGGAACATTTAAAACCTAGAAAATTCAAATTAAGTAACTTTGTTTTAGATGTCCCTGTGCGCAAATTACTCTCTAGACTGCAAAACAGTCGTAATTTTTGCGAATGCAGGCGACACGGTAAATATTCAAACAAAAGGTCTGGAGCGAGTGTAGAAACAGCGAGGGAGAATAGGGAGAGACGCGAAACGGGCGTGTGAGGCTCGCGCGCTTCACACACGAGGATCACGTCCGAAAAATGGCAAAAAACGACTGTTTTGCAATCTAATTGCTCTCCAGTATGGTGGTTTTTATACCATGTGATGAATCGTCTGCTGCAAAGGGCCCATTCCACCAGCGACTCGGATTTTTTGGCGAGTTTCATTTGCATTTGGGTGTCACATATTCTTTCTGCCTCCAAGAGTTGATGTATTAATTTAAAACAGCTTGATGTATTTCTACTATCAAAGTCAAAATCATTATCATTATTTACCAGAGGCCCCTTGCCGGTGTCGCTGCTTTGTGAAACTTCGTAATGTAACTTGGGCGCAGAGATCGGTGCCAGAAAGGATGTGTATTCACATGGGATGCTGATACCGTCTTCTGTAATAAGAAAACAAAGGCCCGCGTCGTTTTTATTAAAAGGGAACCTACACTCAAACAGCAAACGAAGAAGGTAATGCTGAGAATCAAAATTGCCTTATTTTTTCCAATGAAAGCGTCTGTATCCGCAATAGATGAATTTCAGATTCCCTTCTTTTTGTTTTAAAATTTCCCGGGTGCCACCATGTTGAATAATTATGCGGTGTTATAGCTAAAAAACCCTTTTTGTGTGTGTTGGAGCAATGGGTCTAATCCTAACCTCAACACGTCACCATTATTTAAGATGGCGTGCCACGGAAATTCGAAATTGAAAGCAAGTGCTTCAACAATTTATCTTTTTCTGAAACAAACTCTTTTGTTGAAAAATGTTCGAAAAAAAATTGATTACAATCATTTTGTCCGGTTTCAGTTCTTCCACTCTTTAGCAGAAGAAGACTAACACTGTCAAAAGCAAAAAAATCAAGACTAAGAACAAGCAAGTGTTTATGTTAAATGAAAGAAGTGTATATTAGAAGTGCGGGTCACAGAAGAAAGATAGAATTTAAAGCAATTTTTACTTAAAGACAGCTGAAAAATTTCGGAGGCTTCAACCGGATTCAAACCCATGATCTCTGCGATGCCGACGGATGCTATACGGGTGCTCTACCAACTGAGCTATAAAGCTACTCGTCGAAGCTGCCTGAATTTTTCAGGTGTCTCTAATGGACAATTTTTTAAATAGACCATTTTCGAATTCTCACGGATGGACTGGATCTAGCATGAAATGGAGGCTAATGCGGGCAAATCTTTTCAAATGCAAATTAATTTGCTTGCATTAGCCTCCATTTCATGCTAGATCCAGTCCAACCATTAGAATACGAAACTGGCCTATTGTCCAGGCCCGGGTTGCTCGAAGCATGGTTAGCGCTAACCAGCGTTAAATACCATGGAAACCTATAGGTTTTGTTACCTCTTAACCAACGGGTAGCGCTAACCAGGGTTCGAGAAACCGGCCTCAGGTGCTGGAAAGTGCATGGATCGATTCTATCTTTCATTAGTTAATTTAAGAAGTGGGTAACTAATACAGGCCCATTTGAAAAGGGGGTTAAGGTTCCGATGTAAGTCAGGAGAACGTTTTTCAGAGTAATGATAATAGAAGTTCTGCAATTCCCGATCCACTTTATCTAAATTCGGACTCACTCAAGTAGGCTTTTTAATACTATTCACAAGAATTTGCAAAAGCATGTCCACCTTTTAGGAACCGCTGCGCTCCATCTAAACACTCCGGAGAGAGCTCGTTATCACCGAACGAACCCAACAATTCACTCACGAGAATATCCGCCTGCGAACAAAACAAACATAGGACTCTGTGGTAAAGAACTTCAATATGAGCATTTGAAAGAACACTTAGCTTCGTTCCCAGAAGCGAGTTCAAGTACAAACTGAACGTCTGAGATAGCAAATATTAGTGTTTCCTTTTGTTTGTTTAAGGTAGAAGTGAACTTAGTTATCCAGTTCAGTCCTCTTTAATAATCTGGAACAGACGATTCAAACATTAACAACCCGACATAACTGCCACGATGCATACAAAATTCAATTAACATGCAAAATTAACGGCTTAACCACTACACCAGGCTGACTCCTACAAAGAAAACTAACTTCCACAGGCAGAACTTTGCACTTAGAATCGAGTCAAAGTTGAGGCCGAATTAAACTCAGTAGCGCCTCATTTATAATATTTATGGGGTAGAAATCTTACTTTTTCTGGGGCATCCCATTCGCGCATGTCCGATGAAACTACAGTGACATCACCATTCCATTCTTCCTCTTTCAAAGTTTCCAGTCTGAAACAAAATTAAGTTTAAAAATAAGAGAATTGTCAGTAGTCACAGCCTGAGGCAAATTTAGTACCAATGAATCTGGTATCAATGACCCAATATGGATTTTCAAATTAAAGTGGAACAAAGACACGTGCAGCAGTAGTCGTGGTACGTTCAGTCTTGTTGAGTCATTTAAGCCAACAATTATCAAAATCGAGAGAAATAAATACTTACGTCACTACAGCATTGAAATTCTTCTCCACGGCATAAACTCTGACCTTTCGACCTGACTCCTCCCCCGCTGTCAGTGAAGCTCTGACCAGGGGTCCCCTACCCGCACCCACCACCATAATCACCCTGGAAACAAAGAGACCCTTACTCAGTGGAAGGGGTGCGATAAGCGATACAAAGATATTAAGGATACAGCGGTTTTCAATTGAGTCGAACGTCATTTTGCGAAAACCTTGCTTTTGCATTTTGACCCCTTTATTAAAAATCTCGCGCCATTCTCAGCCAAACGAAGGTGAAATCAAAAGCAACTGTTTACTGTCACAAGGGAAGGTAGAGAGACCTCCGAAAGGATTAAGTTTAACAAAGGGTTGCCACAGGGGGGGTGCATTGTGCCCAAGGCTGTTCACCGTATGCTTGAACCCAGTTGCATGGACGATCAGTGCTGCTGAAGGATATCGAATGTCCAAGCCCATCAACAGCAAAGTTACAGGTTACAGGTATATTGATGATTTCAAGATCTTCGCTGCATCGGAGAGTAAGCTCGAGTGGGTTATGAAGATGGTCAAGTCGGCTATGGAGGATGTGGGGCTTCAGTGGAACCCAAAGAAGTGTGTGGCCGCCTATGTGAAAAGGGGGGTACAAGTGAGTGGTGTCTCAAGGGGAAGAGTTGATGAGTCGAATATGATGATGGTAAGCAGTACAAATTCCTGGGAGTACTTGAGAGTGTCATGCAGGAGGATAATTATTATTGGTAAGTTTTGAGAAAAGTTGGTGCACAAATTTCAATGACGATAGAGAGAGTTCTGAACTTTATGAACAGTGTTCTCTGCAAATAACGTACTGTTCAAATTGGACTGACAATCTTGGAAGGTCCATCATCAAAGTGTGGCTGCCTTTTCTTTTAAACCTTGTCATATGCATACAGGCCGGTATGTATACAATAAAACACTTTAAAGGTATGCAAAAAATAAAACATTTTGAACTAACGTTACAACAGAGTCCTTCTTTTCTTCTGGTACCCTGTCAATTAATGCTTGATGAACAGCCTGAAAATCACAAAAGAAACCTCCAACAGTAGGAACCTTACAAGTATTAGTTTCAAATTGGGTCAAAGGCAGTTACGGTAACACATGCAAAACAATGGTTACACAAAGACAGTTAGGAATAACTTATCATTTATTCGATTCAAGTCCAAATGACTGACAATGAAATGAAAAAAGCAAACCTTACCTTTTGATACTGCCCGTATTTAATAGGATCTCGTTCAAATCTTTCATATGTTTGAGGCTCAAGATTGTCCATCAGAGGCTAAAAATAAAACAGAAAACACATTAGATTGTGTGGTTGGCTTATAGAACGAGGCATATTCATTATTATTAGCGTTTTCTACTTGGTGTAATTTAAGCGAACTTGTTTTTCACCAATAAAACCATTAGAATGACATAATTTCTTATCGGTACCAATCCTACCATTCGTACCAATGGACCATCGGTTTGACGAGACGAATCGTATCCGGTTGGGTATATTGGACATGTATGTTAGATGACACATAAAATTTACATTTCATACTGAAGTTACAGGCCATTGACGTGATCATCTTTTTAGTTTCCTTTTCAAGGTGAGACTTGATAGTTATACATTCGTTTTGGATATGGGGTTAGAGGGAATGACCACAAGTTTGTTAATAGATGTTCATGTTTTGCTGCAAGAGTCTATTTAGATACATGTAAGAAGACTATAAAGCTAAAGGGGCCCAGCTGTGCTCCATATCTTTGAAGGTCCATTAGGAGTAGGATTTGAAAGTGATTTACTGAAGTATCCCAGGTAAAAACAATATTTTATGAACGAGCACAGTTAGTGAGCGAAAGACTGTTCTTAACATGAGAAATAAAATTCACATCTTCAAGCAGCCATGTAATTTTTTTCATCATATAGGGAAAAGAGCCGGGTCCAAACTTTATCCTTAATTACTGCAGCTCGGAGGCTGGAATTTCTTCAATTTTTTGGATTTTTTCTTCACTTGCAACAAAGTCCTTGAATAATTTTAAGTTGTACGAAGTTTTCTTCCTCTTGTTAGCATTTTCTTGTTCCTCAGAGAAGGATTGTATGTCAGCTTCAGAGAATCTTCTCAAATTTATTGCTCGCCATTTTTCACTGACTGTTTGCACAAACAACCATGCAAAAGCAGGAAATGACGTCATCAATATCCTCACTAGTGAGGATATGGAATATACGCCAGTCGGGTCCTAGATGTAGTTTCATATGATTTTTATGAGTGGTGTATTCCTGAAAAACAATCCTGTCTAAATAATAAATAGAGGATATCAAATGGCTGTGTGGGGATACGAATTTTTTCTTCGAGTGCTGAAAGTATCTTGAGTGAGAGATACTTTCAGCACTTGAAGATAAAATTCATATCCCGAAGCGGCCATGTAATATTCTGTTTATTATATAGATATTGATGAAATGTCTAGATTTAAAACACCTTGCTTTCTTCGTTTTCTAGATTATGAAAAAGGGCTCACCAACCGCTACAACTGGCCTGTTGTGTAACATGATACAAGATATGAAAGGCATGAAAACCAAATCATGATAATTGTAATTTTGCAATAAAAATGTTAATGTAGTAGAGAAGAATTATATTAAAGCACAAAAGTATCTTACAACGAAGAGGAAGCTCACGTTTTATGGGCTACTCGTGTTCGTTACCATGACGACACCTATATTCCCACGTGTGAAAGATCAAAATGATATGTTCACTGTGCGCGGTGAAGATATGATTTTTCAGCAAAAGGAGAAATCCTGGTATTTCGTCAGTATTATAATAATAAAGAATATTAAGTTTACCTGCAGAGGGCACTGTAGATAATCTTCATATCCTTTGGCAAACTGGCTCACATTGTCCAATTCAGGTTGGGTCTACACAATTACAAAATATTTATCTCAGCAATACTAACTAAAAAAATACAGCAAAGAAAACAAAATTTGCATTTTCGGGCTAATGAGCTTCTCTGGACAGTACAGGGTGGGAAAAGGGAATCTACCACAATGAAATTTATACATGATACAAATGAGCAAGGAAATTGTAGTATAATCCAACACCCTGCAGAGGAGACAAATACTAAAATTGTGCGTGACCTGATGGTTAAAAAAACTATTACAAAGAAAATAAAATTATGGTTGAACTTGTATTGGAGCTCTAGCAAAGGGACGCCAAGCGGAGCAGCATACTCATAAGAACCCAGGAGTTGGTTTTCTCATGGTAATCCTAGCTAGCAGTATTGCTTGTGGGCGTGCAAGCACGACAAAGTTGCCCAATAATTCAATAACATCCTGTTTACAACGTACATCTTTGATATTGGACATTCATGTTATGGTCAATTGACACCTGTCAAAACAAGGTGTCCGGAATCACATGACCATATCCCGGGCTCAAGTTTAGGGATCCATCATTGAGCTAAGCTGACTGCTGACCAGGTACTGGGCTTTGATTGGATTGCAGGCTGAAGCCAGGTTACATACATACATTTGATCGCATTCACATGTTAATTTGCGCCTAAGAAATATTAAATATTATACATACATACATATAATTTATTAAAAGGTCAATGAAAAATGGCAGCCATAGGCTAATGTGGACTTTAAAACTAATAAAGTTAAAACAACACAAATTCACAATACTCTTAAAAAACTAAACCAGTTTCAAAAAAGTAAACTGATTTGAAAATTGAACCATAACATATACATAAACAGTGAAATGACAAACATGTACACTGTACAATGTAGGTTAACTTACTTGTAACAATAAATAACCCGGAACTCCGCTTTTACACTTGGCTAAATCTATGTTATTATTATTATTATTATTATTATTATTATCATTATTATTATTATTATTTCATAACAAACGGTACCTCTTTTTTTAAGTTAAAAGGAAAATTTATTATTTCATTCCATAATTTCTTGTTACTTTGTACCAGTACCGGTACTTGTCATGCACAACATGTATCAGTGCAACTTCACCAAAAATCAACTCTACATTTCCGTATGATTTTGAGATTATGTTCACCAGACATTTACTGGGAAAAAGGTTAAGCCATAATTTGGGGAAGAGACTGGTGTCCTTTTCAACTGCTGCCTTTTCAACCAGCTCATTACTGTTTATTTATTTATTTATTTATTTATTTTTATTTTTTTTTTTTTTGGGGGGGGGGGGCGCCCCCCCGCGCAGGTCTTTGGACTGAAATAAAGTAATTACTGTTACCAACTGAAACTTTCCTCTTTCATTGCCTATCACAATGATAATAAACTTCATGATCCTAACAGAGCTGGATAGATTATCCAAGTAAAAGATATTTTATAATGATTTTCCCCATTTTTCCTACCTTGTCCTTATGCTTGTTAACACCAGTCAAAATCAGTTGAGTGTTCAACTGCAGAATAATAAAAGTAAGGAATAATTATTATTAATATTGGCATCTGTGCAGTGTTGCAGCACATTTTCTGTCCTCCAAAGTGAATAAAAAGGTTCTAAAAAACCCATATATTTGAGATGGAAAAGTTCGTTGAGGTGTGAGGCACTTTCAGTGTGGAAAATGCAGCTAAATTCAAATCAGTCTCAAGCATGTTTTGACAATGAAACTGCCAGAACTGACGATGCTGTTGATTTTGAAGCAAAGTTTTGAATCTTGAGGTAGGGTGAAAAACTGTCATGGTCTAGAAACTTTAGTTGCAGTACTCTTCTTAATTTATAGCTTTCCTTATCTTAACATTGTTTACTCTAACTTAAATGTGTACGACATGGAGACCTTTCACCCAAACAAGAAGAGTTCTTGGAAAAGAAGTTCAAATGGATCACTGATGTTCACAACAACAACAACAACAACACCAAGAACAACAACATATATTACATACGTTTAATATTTAAAATGAAAAGTTTGTCCACCCAAATTTAGCAAAGCTACATGTAATCAAGTTGGGTGGAGCAAAGATAAAATACTTAATTAAAACATTTACATATTAATTATATTTAAGTTAAGGGAACTAGTGGCATTTTAAAGACTCTGTAAAACTTGTGTTCTCGTCTCTTTTGTATTGTACATTCTATTTGGGCAACCAAAAAACTGCATCCCTTTCATTGACATCAGCCATACAAGAATAGATTAGAATAGAATAATAATTATTTTTCATCAAAGCTTTGCTTTAATACAGCTACAGAGAAAAAATGAAATCAGAATTATGCAAAGAATCTATGAAAATATTGGTCCTGAAGTTAACCAAATGCAATAAAAGTATGATATACATCTTACCCTAAACAGTCTTTTATAAGTGCTTGATGTGCCCTTGGCAAAACAGCGAATCCTGCTGGAAGCATGTCAATAATATTAAAACTATTATCAACATTAAGGAATGACTCATCTCATACATGTAGCATAAGCTTATTTATTGAAATTCTTCTCCTTAAGCCTGTCTTAACTTAATGCTACCCAGGAGTCACAGGGTTCACCTTGAAAATGAGAAATGATTTTAATTAATGACTTTTCCATAATCTTAGTCCATTTGTCCATGACCAAAAAATGTAGAGACCCCAAAGACTCAAATGCAGGAAAAAAGGTTACAATGTATTTACAGTATTAGGAGGCAGTGTGGCCCAGTGGTTAGGGCGCTTGCCTTAAGGGAGGGGGGGGGGGGGCAGGGCAGTCCAGGAGTCCATGGGTTAAATGCATATTTCAAGGATATCATAAAACTCATTCTTAAATTAACATACTGGTACAGAGTGAACAACAGGCCCACACTTTACAGCACAACCTAAGTAGTAACAGTCAATACAATCATGTACATTCACCATGATTAGCAATGCACAAATTAATCACATTTGCTCACTTCAAACTTAACAAAAAATTTATTATCCAGTCTATGGTCCAATTATTTCAAACAAAACATGCAGTTGTGGAAAAAGACCCTGACCTTTCCTGTTTGTAAGAAATAAGCTTGTGGGCAGGATGGCTGCTTTCACTGGCTCTCCAAACCATCTCTCTAGCTCTTCCTCTGAGGGTAATTCAACAGAAATCTCCAATGCTATTTATTAAAATAATAAAATAAAAAGCCAATTACAGAGAAGATAAATGAGAATTACAATACCAAATCTTAATTTTTGAAGAAAGATGATGTTATGTAAGAATCAAACTACATGTACAAAGCACGAAATTGCTTCTAATACATGTATGTTGGTATTGTCTGCCCAAATTTCAAAACAATTTACTGCAGAGAAATTATTTCTCGTAAGTAAAAGCATTCCTACAATAATTTTTAAATTACAATTCTCATAACACTTTTAATAATAATTAAAAACTACCGATTTCATAAATGTGACGAGAGCAGTGCATGTTTTCCCCACATTGCACTCTGTAGAGTACCAATTAAGTTACTATCATGGCTACTGTACACATAAAATTATGGGTAAGGGCAGCATAATCAGAACAAATACAACTGGAACAAACCTAAGCCAATTTTCCTGCTGTTTGCACATATAGTTCTAAACAAATTCCACCTAAATGACAACGAAACAACATTATTATGTTACAGCTCCTCTAACGATAACACTCACTGTTGACTGTAGTTGTAAACCCTAACCCTAAACCCTACAGCTCCTCTTACTAAGTCCATTGGGCTAGTTATTAAAGACAAAAAAAAAAACAGGTGCACAAAAAAATGGCAACATAGAATATTCGAATCAACAAGTTTTTTGAAACGGATTTCACTATAAAAGTTAACGAAACGTCGTTGTTTTTTAACGTTAACTTTTATAGTGAAACATAGAATATTCTCACAAATCAAACTTTGCCATTGTGCTTGACAAGCAAAATGCAGGCTGTCCGTGGACACAATTACAGAAAACGAACAATGTGAAATTCAGAAGACATTATTATTTTGAGAATGGGTTAAAATGACCATTAACAGCAACCAATAATAATTATGCAGAATAAAACTACAATTATTAACTTTATTCCAAAACATCCTTTCTACATAACAGCTATATGATTATTATTACCTACAGTCAACAGTGCTGTTATCGACAACAATCTTAAGTGCGCAACTGAATAAGGCATAAATTACATGTATCTGAAGCGTTTGATTGTTTGACCATCCACGGTTAAATTTTCAACAAAAGGTCAATTAAAATCGAACACGAGCGTCAAGCCACTGCACTTACAGATTTCTTACCATCGCATGCGACATCATTCCTGTGACACGATTCATGTAGCGTGTGACACAATTCCTGTAGCGCGCGACATGAATGATTCGTGTCTCGCGCGAGGGTGGTAACTTACTTTTTAGTGGTACTGTAAGTTAAACTTGGCAAAATAGTTACCATTCCCAGGGATCATTTTTGCACTTGCTTGTTTGAACATCCTCCTACAACAAATTTTAAAAAATCACAGGAACAATAAACTTGTTAGTCAAACAGCAAATGTTGCATAAAGCACAATCAAACATTGAACGTGCAAGTTCACAGAGGTCAGTTAAAGCCATATGATAAGTGCTCAGTAAACATCTGAATTCATTATAAAAAATATAAAATAAACTGGTATAATTGTAAAATATACATGTCTTATAATGCTCTTACATGTATCTTTGCAAGATGAGATCGGACATAAACAATGACCCCTGGCCGCCTTGGTTTTCTATCTCACTAAACAACCCCAGAACTACATGTACAATGAGAACATAATGACTGTGGAAAAAAATCTAAATATTTTAACTCGAATACAAATCTGTTATGAAGTAATCATCAAAATACCTCTTCTTGGAAGAGATGTTTGTCACATTCATCTTCTGGACTCTTCATAGGCACATGCACCCAAACCTAAAGATACATGTACAAGGAAAAAAGAACATCCACACTTCAAAACAGTTAAATCTGGTGTTCCTCAAGGTTCACTATTGGGTCCGTTGTTGTTCAACATATTCATTAATGATTTGAATTTTTGTGTTCCTAATGTCTCATTGCGGCTGTACGCTGACGACACGACTGCCTACCTGTCAGATGTATCTCCCACCATTCTAGAATTTTCCTTCAACAAGGATCTCCAGGCTCTTTCGTCGTGGTTTGAGTCCAACTATTTAACAGTGAACTGTTCTAAGACTCAAGCATTATCTGTTGGACCCTGTGCCTATCATTATTCTTTATTTCTTAATAATGCTCAAATAGAATTTCTGCGATCTATTAAGATTCTTGGAGTAACTTTAGACAAGGACCTATCCTATAAAGAACACATATCAGATCAACTAAAGAAAGCCTATGCCAAGGCTTCTGCTCTGAGAAGAATAAGGCGTTTTCTTCCTCATGATGCAATGATAAAACTTTATAAAGCATTTATATTACCTCATCTCGAATACTGTGGCCCTTTGTTTGTAGGCATAGGTACGGGTCAACGCAACCGTCTCGAAGATGGCAACTGTTATATTTTGAGAACATTAATCGGGCACAACAAGTCAATGTCATACGACGAACTGCTCACTGCGGCTAGCATGACATCTTTATATTGTAGGCGCTTACATCAGGCGTTAATACTTCTTTTTAAATGTCTAAATGGTACGGGTCCTACATATATTGCTAACCTTTTTAAATACAGGCATACACCGTATAGGCCAAGAGGCAAGGGCTTGAATTTGGAATTACCTAAATTTAATTGAAAATTTAAGAAGAATTCTGTTTCTTATTCATTAACTAAGTTTTTGAACAGTTTGCCTTCTCATGTGCGTCTTTCAAGTGATTCTAGTGACTTCAGAAGTAAATTGCAGGATTGCAGTTTTTTAGAACGTGTCTTATAGTGTACAATTGTAGCTTTTAACTGCTTTTAGAACGAGTTTTAGAGTTTTCCAAGTCACGTTTTTAGTATGTGGCTTTTTGTTGTTTTTAAAATTGAATTACATTTAATATATGGCTGTAATTATTATAGATGTTATTTATACACGTTCGTATTTTGAACGAGTTTTATAGCTCTTTGGCGTAACGTGTTAAAATAAATGATTGATTGATCCATCTGACCTTCCATTCACCAAACCCCCATTGTAATTACCTACTTTGCCCCACCAATGTTCCTGAAAACAAACGACTATTGAACCTTGACTAACCTGTTGTACATGCATGTCGTGTATACTTGTGTTGATGTGATGAGCAAGATTGACACAGTTGTAACTTTTCAGTGGAACAAGCACGGCAGGAAGACCCAAATGAACTGAATAACAGAGCTCCTGATGTAAGGCCTGTCACATAAGGGAAAGATAACACGTAGGTTGGTGGCAATGTATGGCCACTCCATACATCTGACAGGTGATTCAAGCTCAGAAATGGTTTCATTGTTAGAGAAGCTAAAAAAGTTCTGTTTTTAACTTAACTACAGGTAAACCTTAAAAATGGCATAAGGCATTTCCCAAAGAAATATGGCTCTTCCAATTTACAGAATGCATTATGGAGCAAAAATAACAGCAACATGAAACAGAAAGCCTGGAAATATTAAATTGTTAACTCTGACATCATTTATTGTGAAGACACTTTTTGCTACCCTGACGACTAGGATGCCTGGCATAGCAAATTGCAGCGAATCACAAACTTGTTGTCAAAGGGATAAGGTGGAATAATTTGATAACCACTCAGTGAATGCCCCTTAAATATTCTGGGTTTGCTCACACAGCTAAAACTGAACTTTGATAAAATGACTCACTAGTTCTGAATTCTTTCTCACAGTCTCATTAGTTGAATCTAAGTCAAGCCATGGAGAAATTTTTCCAACAATCAGACTGTTCCAATCTATGGAAATAAAAGTAAAATTAATGGATTGTACATGTCAGTTTTGGTAGATGCAATTAAAGAAAAAAAAAAAGCAACTTTTCTGGGGCAACAGAGTTACTGATAACCCAGTAGTTTCCAAATGTATCACTACAGAATTTAAATGACTTGTTACTGCAAACCAGGTAGCTTTAATAAGATTCTACAAATTGGTCACATACCTTGACTAGAAAGCACCAAATCTGAGCGTGTGAATGCCCCTGTTCGGTTTGGGACTGGATCTAAAAATTCCCTGCGGTATCTTGGATGGCAGATTGGAACACAAATGAAATCAAACCTGGCAAAGTTAAAATAATTATTATTAATTAATAAATAACCTTCAAGGATTGAAAATATATTTATTTACATATTATATAAATCATTGATCCAGGAAAAATATTTGATGAAAACAATAAAGCTGATGAAGATGACACAACACTAATAGTACCATATTGGTTCCTCTTTATCAGAATTTAACCTTCTGTCAGAATCTAACGTTCATGACCTTTAGTTATTACATCCTCTTCAAAGAGGTTTTGTCCTCTTGATCCTGTTCCAACCAAACTTGTTATGTGCTACTAATTCTGATTACAAAAATACCATAATAATATTAACCTTTCAATCGGCTCTGGGTATTTTCCCTGTGCTTGAACACATGCTTTGGTACAGCTGCTGTTAAAGAAAAAATGGATAAGTGTCAAACTAAAATAGCAGTTAAAAGAACCACTAAATGGGAACACTATAAATTAAAGTAAACACTATTATAAGAATTAAAAGTTATTTTCATGTTATATAATTCATAAATAGAAACCAGGATATAAAGTTGATGAGATTTTTGTGCATGATTGTTAAGGGTATTAAAAGGTGTGTAAAGTGTAAACAGGTGGCTTAAAACTATTTAACAATAATTATTGAATGTAAGTTAAACTACAATTAAAAACCTGCATATAGGAACCTAGAATTTTTGAGGTGGGCTGAAAAGGTTTTTACGGTATGATCTAGGGTAGTTTTTCACAATACAGGCTGATTAGGTTCTTAATAGGTTCTTAGTGTAACAAATAATTTATTATTGGCAGAAATATTGTATCACTAAATACATACATAACAGTTTAGCACTTGTATTTTCAACAAAATAAATGCTTACAGTACTTTGTTTGCTAAACAATAACAGACACAATAACTTTTTGTCAGTCGTTTCTCACACAATTAAAATTAAATCCAGAATTTTGACAATCAAAATTGGAGTGCTTTTTTCGTATAAGAACCTATTTTTCTTTGCCAGGCTGAACATGTTCTTATATTTTTGGATACTTAAATTCCAAATTTCATCCGGTAGGTTCTTAAATTACAAGGTTCTAGCTTATATGCGGGTTTTTACTGTATTGACGTGTCTATTATGTACTACATTGACTACAGCTTTCATTTTCAATTGGTATCCAAGGAAAAGTTTTCTCCTGGTTTATATCTTATTTCTCTGGTAGATCTCAGTAGATATTAATTAACAAGATGTTATTTGAGGAGTTCAGATTGGAATGGAGCAGGGTTCTTCTCTGGGTCACTCATAATTTACTTTTAAATTTATACACTGTATACAAGTAAGCTCTTGAGACTGTCAAAACTCATCTGCTCGAGGTTCACTGTTATGCAGATGACACCCACATTTACTTTTCATTTAATCCACATTATAGGTCAGTCCAACTTTCACCCAAAAAAAAACCACTTAATTGTTTGTGGATATTGAAGGACAATCTTAAATTGAATGATGACAAGACTATAAATTTCTCATTATCGGTACACTTAAGTACTACAACACTCCGAAAAGGTCCTTGTGTCCACATGGACATTCATCCTGTGCCTATTGCAAGGAATCTTGGTTCATGGTTTGACTCCAGGCTCTCCAAAGCAAACCATATTACAAAAATATGTGGCTCTTCATTCTTCTATTTTGTATAACATACAATTAATCAGGAAATCTCTTTCTAGTCACTCGACTACTGCAACATATATTTGGCCTGCTCAAATTCTTATTGAAGAAACTACAACATGGACGGAATGCCTGTGCAAGACTGATTTTAAAGAACACAAATTTTGCCACATAACACCACTTACATGGAATGGCACTGGGGCGTTACTAAACACAGAACAGAATGCAATGGAACGGAATATACCAGAATAAACTGGAATATGGCAGAACAAGGTGGAATGACTCTGGAATAAAGCTGAATGACACCGGAATGAGATTGAATGAACAAGAATGATACCAGAATATACTGGAACAAGCTGGAATGACACCCAAATAAACCGGTATATAGCTGAATGAACCTGAAAATGCCAAAATTTGGTGTTTTAGTTAGTGCCCACCAATTTTCGGTTGTTTCTGTCAGCTTTTGTTGTGTCATGTGATTCCCTAAGGGAATTGCATGTGTTTTTGCATTTTTTAACATTTGGAGCCCTTCGGTCAAGAGAAAAAATTGACAGGTATATCCATTGCTAAATGAATACTCATGAATTTGTTGTGGAAATGATATGTTTTTTCATGAACAAATATATGGGTGACCCGAAAACACTGACCCCCGGTCCATGGACTACCCCGATGTACTACCCAAACGGACTACCCCCAAAATACTATTTCAAGTGAGTACTATATTGGTCGTAAGCAGCTTCATAATTAGTGCTGAGCCTAAACATCCATTTTAAACCGCGTTGGTCAACAGCATTTAAGTCTAAGTACCAATTTTAAAAAGGTTAGCTTTCAATTATTATTGTTGTGATGGCCGATTACGTCATGTAAGTGAATTGAAACTGGTGCAACAATTATTGAGAGCTAACCTTTTTAAAATGGGTGCTAATAGACGTAAATGTTGTTGACCAACGTTTTTAACACTGTTTAAAATGGATGTTTAGGCTTACCACTAATTGTGACGCTGCTTACGACCAATAATACTCACTGGAAATAGTATTTTTGGGGTAGTCTGTTTGGGTAGTCCATGGACCGGGGACAGTGTTTTCGGGTCACCCCATTTCTATACTCATTCATTCCCAGTCTAGAATGATGAAAAACTACGTTTTGTTACCTTGTCATTCCATTTCACGCTTAAATCAGCATTATCGTGGTGTAATCTTCTGGTACCATACTTGTTCATTCAGTCTCATTCTGGTGTCATTCAGCTTTATTCCAGAGTCATTCCACCTTGTTCTGGCATATTCCAGTTTATTCTGGTATATTCCGTTCCATTTTTTTCTGTTCCCATGTTCAGTAATGCCCGTTATACTGGTTACCAGTTACATTATGTAGATTTAGAATTGAGTTTAAAATCCTTATTTTTTTTTCAAAAGATTCTTCATTGTTTATAGTTCCATCTTATTTATCATCACTTTAATAAAATAGTTTAATTATGCTGGTTTAATCCAAGCAACAACCATTGGTGATAGATCCTTCACTTGCACAGCACAGAAGCTGTGGAACACTACATTGTGCCACTTGAAGTTAGATCCGTCAAGTCTGTTGATGTTTTTAAAGTAAAGAAAAACTGCTTCTTATTTCATTTGGCATTTTTGTCATAGCTTAGGGCTGTAAAACAGCATTTTTAGCATAAGGCACTCTTATCTTGTTATCTTTGTAGTGTTGTATTTGTTATAGATTTTACTTTAATTGGATTATTGTTGAGCGCATTTAAACATTTTATGGAATTTGCACATTGTAAATGGTATTATGATATTATTATCTCTCTTTTCCACAGATTAAATCTGGAAAAGAAACTTTATTTAAGTGTCTAGTCG
>NC_090892.1:71886309-71893809 GCF_036669925.1 Montipora capricornis | reverse complement strand
ATGAACCATGTGAGCATTAGCCCTACTGATGGAAATGGGCCACACAAGGACAGAGAGGTTAGGGTTAGTTAAAACTTTGCTGAGGGTAACTGAGTACTGAGTGGCACCAGCTTTTGATGAGTGGATTAAAGGAATAGGTGGCAGAAGTAAAATCCTTGTAGGAGTCAGGAGGGGAAAAGGCTGGAGTCATCAGACATGGCAAAGTGAAATGGCACAGCAGGATACAGAAGCGAAGCAAGGAGGCACTCAGAATCTCCCCCCCCCCCCCCCCCCACCTCCTCACTAATGAAACCTTAATCTGGGCATTTGTTATGTACAGTAAATTCATGATATCTAACTTTGACTCATTAAATCAGCTCTGAAGGCACTATATAAAATATTAATATTAATCTGTTAGTGGTTTACAGAATGTTCATTTGTGAAAGGGGTGGCTCTAGATGATAATTTATAGAAAAGCTGACAGAGGTCGCAGCAATGATCAAACTGGCATTCTTCTGTAGAATGCCTCCAGATTTAATTAGGATTCTGATTAATTCTCAGTAATCTTCAGTCATGTCCTCACTTTATTTTATGCATGCACATGTTCTGCAACTTGTAAGGATGGTAGGCAGGGTATGTTAAAACACAGGTATTACACATTCCAGCAAGTATCTGCAACTCACCATTCACTATTTTTGACTGATGCATCCAGATTTATAGCTTTATGTAACAGTTCTTGAGAATTTTTGGGTTCTACTCTCCCTCTAACAGTCACTCAGGAACAGTCAATATAGTGTCCATGTTGTGGTTCATATGTTTTCCTGGTTCAGTTTTAAAAAAATAATAATTCAGTTTTCTTTTTCCTTTGTTTCAGATTATTATAATGAATATTAGTTTTAAAAAAAAAATTTGAACTGGTTTGAAAATTTTGAAACCAAGAAAATAATTATTTGAACCACAACATCCGGGCTTGATTATTGTGACCAATACAGCCGCCTTTAAGTTTGGGTCTGGATTTTTTCCCTTTGCGACTAAAATATCTGGAGAAGTTGCAAATTTGCAACTTGTTTTCACCTTCGCTCTTTTGAAACAAAAGGGCTGGCAGTGGCCACTTTGCTGCTACTTTTGCTAAAATAAAATTAATAAAGAAATGACAAAATTATTTCGTTTTTTGTCGTGAGCTTTTTTCTTAATCTTAAGATAGCATAATTGTAGCGAAATTTAGCTGCAGTGTTATGTGCACAACTCCATCCCTTCGATATAATTGCTATTTTCAGCGGTTTCTTTAAATGCAAGTATTGTGGGCTCATATTTTGTTTTGCTACATGTACACCGCTGACAACACAATGCAGCGCAACGATTTTCTGAATGAATATTTCTAAAATTTGCGAAATTGCAACTAACTTTTCGCATCTTGTCGCAAAATTGAGACTGGATTTTTCCTTAATTTCATTAGCCCTGAACATCTATCAGGACCTAGATAAACAACTTAGTAGCTCAATGGGTAGAGCATCCAACTGGTGTTATGAAGGTCAGAGGTTTGAATCCTGCCTAGGAGTCTGACATTTCAGTTGCCCTTTTGCCCATCACCAAGCAACTAGTCTCTAGTTGCCAGTGGTGGATCCAGGGGAGGGGCCCGGGAAGCCCCCCTCCCCCCCCCCCCCCCAAATAAAAAGAAAAAAAAAAAAAAAAAACAAAAAAAAAAGAAAACATTACATAAAAAAAACAAACAAAAAACACCAAAACTGTGAAAGGGCAAAAACAAAATGTTTGAGGGCGGGTCCCCACCTTACCTCCAGGTCTGGATCTGCCACTGGTTGTAGTAGCACATTATTTGTAACCGATAGTATTTACCCATACTGTACAAGTGCTTGCCTTCCTTAGAACCACACAAGGAAACATGGTCTCTAATGTCTACAGATTGTGCCAATCATGTCATCTATTTAATGAGAGTTCATGGAAAAATATGCAAATGTATGTCCTGTCTGGCTTCCATCATCTAAAAATTCCTCCAGTGGTATTATAATAAAGAAACTCACCATGTTTTTTTAACTGTCTTTGTGAAAATTAAAACTGAAAGCTTTGATCTTGGAAAGTCAAGGTTTAGTCAAAACCATTTATTTGCATATTACCAGTTAGATATTTAACATGTACTGTTCCTGTTAATTTCCGTATTCACTTTTCAGGCCGTTCAGTCACCGCTGTAACTCTAATTTCCGCAGACAAAATAGTAGTAATTCAATGTGGATAGTTCCTTTAATATCCAAGGTTCTGTATGCAAATATGTAAAAAATGAGTTTTTTGTAGTAATATGCAGGAGAATTAAACAAGTGTTACACTGTAGGTTTGAAATTGTAAACCCAACCGTTTAATTTGTGACTAGTATGACAAGTTGCCTTGATAACAAAAGCTCTATTTATTGTGCTGCTTCTTCTTACACTTGCTCCAGAATGTCATCTAGATGAGAAATGTAATTAATTGCATATTTCAGTATTTTTATCTTTGGGAGTTTGGTATCACATTGATATCCAGGAATTAACTGTCTCAGGTCCTGATATGCACTATTTAACTGTGCCACTCTTCGCCGTTCATGTTCGTTTGCTAAAAGCCGGTTTAGCTTTGACCTTTGGCGACCCTTCGCAGGGAAACCATCTTTCTCCCCCTTCCACTCTCCTTCCTCGCTGGGCATAACAAAATCAGAACTGTATGTCCGTGGCCGAGATGTTGTCATTCTAGTGTTGTAAGGCTTTGCTATTCCGTCTTTTCTTCTTTTCTTTGATTTTGGGTGTTGTGGTTTCCTTAGTGCTTTAAAGGATAGTTCTTCTTGAACATCCATGGTTTCTGTTTCCATTTCCACATCACTACAAAGTTCATTGTTGTCCTTTGACTCAGTACATTCTTGTGTCATCTTTACTAAAGGAGTAACTTTTGATGAATGTTTCTTTGTCTCCAAATTATTTTTTTTCCCTTATCTTGGCCTCATTTAATTGGTTTGTACACTCATAGGAATACTCAGTACAGGTATTCCTATTGCATGTTTCTTTGGTAATTACTGTATTATCCCCATCAAAGGATGTTATCATTGTCTTTTTATTTACAATTGTGCAAAGGACATTGCCATTATCCCTTTCAGGAGAATTTTCAAAAATTATGGCAGCTTTTTTTGTTGAGTCTTTTATTGCAGCAGTATCCATTCTTTTTTCAGTTTGAGGTGGATATATATGGTCATCCATTATGTGGGATACCTCTCGTGGTTCTCTGTCTTTCCTGTCTTTTCTGTCTTTTCTTGTAGGTAATAATGTACAAGAGAGTTGACAATTTTTCGACAAGCAAGCTCCCTGATAGCTGACATCAGAGTTCATTTTATTACACCATGGAAAAATGTTTAGTTGAGTGATCCTTGGTGGGAAATTTGGCTTGGGGTGATTGCTGCAGAAACAGGTAGCATGCTGATCAAATGTTTTTTTGAAGCACTCACAACAGTGAGGATCCAAGCAGGGATTTTCGGCTGCCATGTTGACACAGTTTTCGGAGGAGTGAGACAATCTTGCTGCTCTGTATTGAAGTTTTGAAAAACTGGAATTATACCATTCAGACTGAGTCCGGTCAAGTGAGTTGAATCGTAAAACTGCAGGATGAAATTGTCTGTGTGGCTGCATGCATGTCTGACAGTGGGCTTCTGGCTGCAAAGGATCTTGGTTGATTTTGATTGCTTTTCTGTTGTTGTTATCCAACAGATCTAAAAATACAGTCAAATGTAGTTTTTAAAATTAGGTTTTTGTTCAACAATCGTCATGAAAGGTTTATACTTCAGCAGAGGTTCAAGCGGCCTATCGTTCTCTCGTTCTTTAAGTAATGGGAGTGTTGTTGTCACAGCTCATTTCCATTGTCAAGACAAAGGTTTTACAATGAACTAATAATTAAATTTCCTTTTTAGTGATGGGACATTTCAAGTCAATTTGAAGAAGAATAGGCGTGCAAAGTTCTTAGACACTCCATTAGCGCTTATCCAGGTAAGCCATAGTCGAAACTTTAAAATTCGCTATGGAAGTTGGATCTCTGGCAAAAGACATGCCGTCGTTTAGGGATGGGGGCACAAATAAAGAACTCTCTTTCCTTTGTTATGAAATTCCATGATTCCAGAGGCTGGGATGAAGCCAATGTTGCCCGGGGTTCGATTCCCAGAATTGGCACCGCATGTGAGTTCAGTTTGTTGGTTCTTTACTCTGCGTTGAGAGGTTTTTCTCCGGGTACTGCTCCGGTTTTCCCCTCTCCTAAAAAAATCAACCTACGATTTGATATCGTTGTTTGATTCGATTTCTGTACAGTGTCACCAATTAGTGCTTCAGCGCTAAATACAGTTGACACTTCATAAAGATCATTCATTCATTCGTTCATTCATTCCGGAATACAAAGTTACAGAAGTGGCTTCTGATCTTTTTGAAGAAGAGCGGTGCTAACTTTAGTTCACTGGTAGAATGACGCTTTTTACTCCCATCTTGCCGCTTTCTTTGAGTATGATGAATGTCATGCTTTCAAGATAGGAGAAGTGTAACTTTACGCCGCGTTTTATAATTAAAAGTCTCAAGTTTAATAATAATGATAATAATAATAATGATAATGATAATGAATATGATAATGATAATGATAATGATATAATAATAATAATAATAATAATAATAATAATAAAGGTCTTTATTACACTCCCATTACTTAAAGAATAATAAAGGTCTTTATTAAAACACTCTAAACAACAAACGTGTGTAGTTACAATGATATAAATTAAGTCATGCAGACAACTAATTAAGATATCGGGACCTAAGCGATTTGTTAAGATCACCGATCGTTTCATATGTACCTCCGCAAATGTAATTTATTGCATAACCTGTATTTTATGCAATAAATTATACATTGGCGAGAAAGGTAGACGACTAGGTGACCGATTCCGCGAACACCTTAGCGATGTAGAGAAGAATGACAAGGATGCATCCAAGCCAGTCGCTCGCCATTTTGATCTCCCTAACCACTCCAAAAAACATATGCCTATCTGCGGCCTTTCCCTACATCTAGGTACGACGGAAAGCCGCAAGAATCTGAAACAAAAATTTATCTTACAATCGGCACCCTTAATCCTCACGGTATTAACGAACGCTTTTCATTTAACTAATATATTCCTATTATTCACGTTGCCATTTTACCACCAATAGCGTAGCTCCTACTCTGCTATAAAAACTACACGTAACCCACAATTCCTCGATTCGCTCTGACGAAGGGCTAACGCTCGAAACGTCAGCTCTTAGAATCTCTGTACGGTTGGCAATTTACATTATCAACTCCGTTGATAAAACCAAATTTTTGTATAATTAATTACTTAACTAACTACACTGTAGAGAACAAGCATTGAAACGCTCAGTTCTAACAAACGTAATGATACAGTTGTGACGCCTCTTACGTAACGTAACCATAGTTCGTTCTGGTGGCAGGAGGTCATCTAAAGCTGTGAAATTGTCGCGCCGCTATTTTTTGTATAGGGTCAAACTATCTTATTCTTAATTCTCTTCGTGCGTGTCTGCACATAAGGCCGTGGTCAAACTATATATCATATTAAAGCTAATAGATTGAATTACTCGGATAAAGTTTTTTTTTGGTATTTAATATTGCCTTTTAGTTTTAAGGCCTCGAACTCAGAACGACCGAGTCTGCTGCAAAAGCTCTTTCCCCTTCGCTTTATAGCCTGTTCCAGGGAAAGAGAAAAAAAATGCGTGCGAAAAATGAGTGGGGGCTTGGGTCGCTTGCCTGCGAGATGGCGCGGAATATCGCCTGCAGGGCTCGAGACTAACTTTTTAGCTCACTAGCCCAGTGGCTAGTATTAGGTCTGATTTCACGAGCCAAATCCAAATTTGCACTAGCCAGTCTCGTCATGTGCAGTTTCATTCATTTGTAAAAACTATCACGAAAAAATTACCGCATTTGCAAGCACAACTCGCGCTTTTAGTAAATTTTCTCATATTCTCATATCCCATCCTCGCAACAGTGGCGCAAATGTGCTGAAGTGTACGGCTTTTCGTATTTTTCTCACGAAGGCAAAGTTTCGTGGCCTTGAGCGCAATTCTCACAGAACCATTGCCAAAACTTGCAACTCACCATGCAATGCACCGGGGTATGGAAAAACGAAGAATAGAGTTTTAAATTAAGAAATAGGCCGTACATAAAACTAAACTGCTCGTTTGGAAGTCTGTGGAAAGGATTTTCCTTTGATTAGAGCTATTTTGCGATTGAAATTTTAACCTGAAAGCGCCATTCTACGGATGAAGCACAAAAGCAGCGGAATGCGGGAAAATAATAATTATATTAAATTCTATATAAAGGAAGTTCGGAAGGACAGACTTGCCCTCATAAGATTTTATTTTTAATAGTTTCAAACAGCAATCTGTGCGTTTAATGCTTGAATATTTTTCGGAGTCAATTAATATTCGGCGGCCACAGTGCTTGCGAGCAAATTTTCTCTCTTTTTATGTGAGTTTCACCATTCCTAGTAAACGAGATAAGTCGCTCGATATTGTCTCTTTCTTTTTTAAGTTGAAATAAATTACATTTGGATTCAATTTCTAAACAAATTCGTGACCTCTTTCCATATACAGGTAACAAGGTCGCAAACAGTCCCAAACAGTTTGCGTTGGCTCGATCGCAAACACTGTCACTTTTTGCGTTTTTTTTTTTTTTGCGATCCTCTTTTCCATATGCGTGATTGCTTTACGTAACTTGATCTCGTGATATCGTAAGAAAAGGGCGCAGAAATTAAAGCAGAATTAGTTTTTGCTTCGTGTTCAACTTTTTAAGTTGGAGTTGTCGCGAAGAAGAAGGCAGAGAGGAAGGGTAAAGAGACGTCACCGATTCTGGGTCCGATACATTTTCAAGGAGCAGCAACGGCTGCAGCATAGCCAGTATCAAATTGTAGGAACTGGCCCTTTGTGATCAAGAACTTTACTATAGGTATATTTGGCAGGATATTCCCCTACGATATTCATTAAATTCACACTGTTTTGAGGATTATCGTCATTGCCACAATCGTACTCGGACGACATTTTCATATACTTGCCTCTAATTCGTCAAAACGTATCACGTGCACAAAAATATCGTCGGTTGATCGCAAGCAATCTGAAACAGTTTACGATTGTGTTTCCATATCGTTGTTTCCTCGCTTTTGCATTGCTACTCGTCGCCAACAAGACGTAACAATAGAACAATTTCTATCTCTTGCGTCTTGTTTGCGATCATCGGCGATTATCGGCGATGAACGTAAAAGGTGTTTCCATTTACGCAAACTGTTTGTGATCAAGCTCTCGGAAGGTGCTTGCGATTGTTTGCGACGGAGTTACGCGCATATGGAAACAGCAGCCAAGAAGTTCCGCATGATTTCACTCGTGATTAATCGTTCGCAACGAGGCGTGGGGAAACTTTAATCCGCGTTGATTTCCTCTTCAGTTTTTTTTTTCAACTTATCGTTTTTTAAGGCAGTAA
>NC_090892.1:71869359-71886209 GCF_036669925.1 Montipora capricornis | reverse complement strand
GGCACTCAGAATCTCCCCCCCCCCCCCCCCACCTCCTCACTAATGAAACCTTAATCTGGGCATTTGTTATGTACAGTAAATTCATGATATCTAACTTTGACTCATTAAATCAGCTCTGAAGGCACTATAAAATATTAATATTAATCTGTTAGTGGTTTACAGAATGTTCATTTGTGAAAGGGGTGGCTCTAGATGATAATTTATAGAAAAGCTGACAGAGGTCGCAGCAATGATCAAACTGGCATTCTTCTGTAGAATGCCTCCAGATTTAATTAGGATTCTGATTAATTCTCAGTAATCTTCAGTCATGTCCTCACTTTATTTTATGCATGCACATGTTCTGCAACTTGTAAGGATGGTAGGCAGGGTATGTTAAAACACAGGTATTACACATTCCAGCAAGTATCTGCAACTCACCATTCACTATTTTTGACTGATGCATCCAGATTTATAGCTTTATGTAACAGTTCTTGAGAATTTTTGGGTTCTACTCCCTCTAACAGTCACTCAGGAACAGTCAATATAGTGTCCATGTTGTGGTTCATATGTTTCCTGGTTCAGTTTTAAAAAAATAATAATTCAGTTTTCTTTTTCCTTTGTTTCAGATTATTATAATGAACATTAGTTTTAAAAAAAAAAATTTGAACTGGTTTGAAAATTTTGAAACCAAGAAAATAATTATTTGAACCACAACATCCGGGCTTGATTATTGTGACCAATACAGCCGCCTTTAAGTTTGGGTCTGGATTTTTTCCCTTTGCGACTAAAATATCTGGAGAAGTTGCAAATTTGCAACTTGTTTTCACCTTCGCTCTTTTGAAACAAAAGGGCTGGCAGTGGCCACTTTGCTGCTACTTTTGCTAAAATAAAATTAATAAAGAAATGACAAAATTATTTCGTTTTTTGTCGTGAGCTTTTTTCTTAATCTTAAGATAGCATAATTGTAGCGAAATTAGCTGCAGTGTTATGTGCACAACTCCATCCCTTCGATATAATTTGCTATTTTCAGCGGTTTCTTTAAATGCAAGTATTGTGGGCTCATATTTTGTTTTGCTACATGTACACCGCTGACAACACAATGCAGCGCAACGATTTTCTGAATGAATATTTCTAAAATTTGCGAAATTGCAACTAACTTTTCGCATCTTGTCGCAAAATTGAGACTGGATTTTTCCTTAATTTCATTAGCCCTGAACATCTATCAGGACCTAGATAAACAACTTAGTAGCTCAATGGGTAGAGCATCCAACTGGTGTTATGAAGGTCAGAGGTTTGAATCCTGCCTAGGAGTCTGACATTTCAGTTGCCCTTTTGCCCATCACCAAGCAACTAGTCTCTAGTTGCCAGTGGTGGATCCAGGGGTGGGGGCCGGGTATCCCCCCTACCCCCCCCCCCCCAAATAAAAAGAAAAATAAAATAAAAATACAAAACAAAAAAAGAAAACATTACATAAAAAAAACAAACAAAAAACACCAAAACTGTGAAAGGGCAAAAACAAAATGTTTGAGGGCGGGTCCCCACCTTACCTCCAGGTCTGGATCTGCCACTGGTTGTAGTAGCACATTATTTGTAACCGATAGTATTTACCCATACTGTACAAGTGCTTGCCTTCCTTAGAACCACACAAGGAAACATGGTCTCTAATGTCTACAGATTGTGCCAATCATGTCATCTATTTAATGAGAGTTCATGGAAAAATATGCAAATGTATGTCCTGTCTGGCTTCCATCATCTAAAAATTCCTCCAGTGGTATTATAATAAAGAAACTCACCATGTTTTTTTTAAACTGTCTTTGTGAAAATTAAAACTGAAAGCTTTGATCTTGGAAAGTCAAGGTTTAGTCAAAACCATTTATTTGCATATTACCAGTTAGATATTAACATGTACTGTTCCTGTTAATTTCCGTATTCACTTTTCAGGCCGTTCAGTCACCGCTGTAACTCTAATTTCCGCAGACAAAATAGTAGTAATTCAATGTGGATAGTTCCTTTAATATCCAAGGTTCTGTATGCAAATATGTAAAAAATGAGTTTTTTGTAGTAATATGCAGGAGAATTAAACAAGTGTTACACTGTAGGTTTGAAATTGTAAACCCAACCGTTTAATTTGTGACTAGTATGACAAGTTGCCTTGATAACAAAAGCTCTATTTATTGTGCTGCTTCTTCTTACACTTGCTCCAGAATGTCATCTAGATGAGAAATGTAATTAATTGCATATTTCAGTATTTTTATCTTTGGGAGTTTGGTATCACATTGATATCCAGGAATTAACTGTCTCAGGTCCTGATATGCACTATTTAACTGTGCCACTCTTCGCCGTTCATGTTCGTTTGCTAAAAGCCGGTTTAGCTTTGACCTTTGGCGACCCTTCGCAGGGAAACCATCTTTCTCCCCCTTCCACTCTCCTTCCTCGCTGGGCATAACAAAATCAGAACTGTATGTCCGTGGCCGAGATGTTGTCATTCTAGTGTTGTAAGGCTTTGCTATTCCGTCTTTTCTTCTTTTCTTTGATTTTGGGTGTTGTGGTTTCCTTAGTGCTTTAAAGGATAGTTCTTCTTGAACATCCATGGTTTCTGTTTCCATTTCCACATCACTACAAAGTTCATTGTTGTCCTTTGACTCAGTACATTCTTGTGTCATCTTTACTAAAGGAGTAACTTTTGATGAATGTTTCTTTGTCTCCAAATTATTTTTTCCCTTATCTTTGGCCTCATTTAATTGGTTTGTACACTCATAGGAATACTCAGTACAGGTATTCCTATTGCATGTTTCTTTGGTAATTACTGTATTATCCCCATCAAAGGATGTTATCATTGTCTTTTTATTTACAATTGTGCAAAGGACATTGCCATTATCCCTTTCAGGAGAATTTTCAAAAATTATGGCAGCTTTTTTTGTTGAGTCTTTTATTGCAGCAGTATCCATTCTTTTTTCAGTTTGAGGTGGATATATATGGTCATCCATTATGTGGGATACCTCTCGTGGTTCTCTGTCTTTCCTGTCTTTTCTGTCTTTTCTTGTAGGTAATAATGTACAAGAGAGTTGACAATTTTTCGACAAGCAAGCTCCCTGATAGCTGACATCAGAGTTCATTTTATTACACCATGGAAAAATGTTTAGTTGAGTGATCCTTGGTGGGAAATTTGGCTTGGGGTGATTGCTGCAGAAACAGGTAGCATGCTGATCAAATGTTTTTTTGAAGCACTCACAACAGTGAGGATCCAAGCAGGGATTTTCGGCTGCCATGTTGACACAGTTTTCGGAGGAGTGAGACAATCTTGCTGCTCTGTATTGAAGTTTTGAAAAACTGGAATTATACCATTCAGACTGAGTCCGGTCAAGTGAGTTGAATCGTAAAACTGCAGGATGAAATTGTCTGTGTGGCTGCATGCATGTCTGACAGTGGGCTTCTGGCTGCAAAGGATCTTGGTTGATTTTGATTGCTTTTCTGTTGTTGTTATCCAACAGATCTAAAAATACAGTCAAATGTAGTTTTTAAAATTAGGTTTTTGTTCAACAATCGTCATGAAAGGTTTATACTTCAGCAGAGGTTCAAGCGGCCTATCGTTCTCTCGTTCTTTAAGTAATGGGAGTGTTGTTGTCACAGCTCATTTCCATTGTCAAGACAAAGGTTTTACAATGAACTAATAATTAAATTTCCTTTTTAGTGATGGGACATTTTAAGTCAATTTGAAGAATAGGCGTGCAAAGTTCTTAGACACTCCATTAGCGCTTATCCAGGTAAGCCATAGTCGAAACTTTAAAATTCGCTATGGAAGTTGGATCTCTGGCAAAAGACATGCCGTCGTTTAGGGATGGGGGCACAAATAAAGAACTCTCTTTCCTTTGTTATGAAATTCCATGATTCCAGAGGCTGGGATGAAGCCAATGTTGCCCGGGGTTCGATTCCCAGAATTGGCACCGCATGTGAGTTCAGTTTGTTGGTTCTTTACTCTGCGTTGAGAGGTTTTTCTCCGGGTACTGCTCCGGTTTTCCCCTCTCCTAAAAAAATCAACCTACGATTTGATATCGTTGTTTGATTCGATTTCTGTACAGTGTCACCAATTAGTGCTTCAGCGCTAAATACAGTTGACACTTCATAAAGATCATTCATTCATTCGTTCATTCATTCCGGAATACAAAGTTACAGAAGTGGCTTCTGATCTTTTTGAAGAAGAGCGGTGCTAACTTTAGTTCACTGGTAGAATGACGCTTTTTACTCCCATCTTGCAGCTTTCTTTGAGTATTATGAATTTCATGCTTTCAAGATAGGATAAGTGTAACTTTACGCCGCTTTTTATAAATAAAATTCTCTAGTTTAATAATAATGATAATAATAATAATGATAATGATAATGATAATGATAATGATAATGATAATGATAATGATAATAATAATAATAATAATAATAATAATAATAATAATAATAAAGGTCTTTATTACACTCCCATTACTTAAAGAATAATAAAGGTCTTTATTAAAACACTCTAAACAACAAACGTGTGTAGTTACAATGATATAAATTAAGTCATGCAGACAACTAATTAAGATATCGGGACCTAAGCGATTTGTTAAGATCACCGATCGTTTCATATGTACCTCCGCAAATGTAATTTATTGCATAACCTGTATTTTATGCAATAAATTATACATTGGCGAGAAAGGTAGACGACTAGGTGACCGATTCCGCGAACACCTTAGCGATGTAGAGAAGAATGACAAGGATGCATCCAAGCCAGTCGCTCGCCATTTTGATCTCCCTAACCACTCCAAAAAACATATGCCTATCTGCGGCCTTTCCCTACATCTAGGTACGACGGAAAGCCGCAAGAATCTGAAACAAAAATTTATCTTACAAATCGGCACCCTTAATCCTCACGGTATTAACGAACGCTTTTCATTTAACTAATATATTCCTATTATTCACGTTGCCATTTTACCACCAATAGCGTAGCTCCTACTCTGCTATAAAAACTACACGTAACCCACAATTCCTCGATTCGCTCTGACGAAGGGCTAACGCTCGAAACGTCAGCTCTTAGAATCTCTGTACGGTTGGCAATTTACATTATCAACTCCGTTGATAAAACCAAATTTTTGTATAATTAATTACTTAACTAACTACACTGTAGAGAACAAGCATTGAAACGCTCAGTTCTAACAAACGTAATGATACAGTTGTGACGCCTCTTACGTAACGTAACCATAGTTCGTTCTGGTGGCAGGAGGTCATCTAAAGCTGTGAAATTGTCGCGCCGCTATTTTTTGTATAGGGTCAAACTATCTTATTCTTAATTCTCTTCGTGCGTGTCTGCACATAAGGCCGTGGTCAAACTATATATCATATTAAAGCTAATAGATTGAATTACTCGGATAAAGTTTTTTTTTTGGTATTTAATATTGCCTTTTAGTTTTAAGGCCTCGAACTCAGAACGACCGAGTCTGCTGCAAAAGCTCTTTCCCCTTCGCTTTATAGCCTGTTCCAGGGAAAGAGAAAAAAAATGCGTGCGAAAAATGAGTGGGGGCTTGGGTCGCTTGCCTGCGAGATGGCGCGGAATATCGCCTGCAGGGCTCGAGACTAACTTTTTAGCTCACTAGCCCAGTGGCTAGTATTAGGTCTGATTTCACGAGCCAAATCCAAATTTGCACTAGCCAGTCTCGTCATGTGCAGTTTCATTCATTTGTAAAAACTATCACGAAAAAATTACCGCATTTGCAAGCACAACTCGCGCTTTTAGTAAATTTTCTCATATTCTCATATCCCATCCTCGCAACAGTGGCGCAAATGTGCTGAAGTGTACGGCTTTTCGTATTTTTCTCACGAAGGCAAAGTTTCGTGGCCTTGAGCGCAATTCTCACAGAACCATTGCCAAAACTTTGCAACTCACCATGCAATGCACCGGGGTATGGAAAACGAAGAATAGAGTTTAAATTAAGAAATAGGCCGTACATAAAACTAAACTGCTCGTTTGGAAGTCTGTGGAAAGGATTTTCCTTTGATTAGAGCTATTTTTGCGATTGAAATTTTAACCTGAAAGCGCCATTCTACGGATGAAGCACAAAAGCAGCGGAATGCGGGAAAATAATAATTATATTAAATTCTATATAAAGGAAGTTCGGAAGGACAGACTTGCCCTCATATAAGATTTTATTTTTAATAGTTTCAAACAGCAATCTGTGCGTTTAATGCTTGAATATTTTTCGGAGTCAATTAATATTCGGCGGCCACAGTGCTTGCGAGCAGATTTTCTCTCTTTTTATGTGAGTTTCACCATTCCTAGTAAACGAGATAAGTCGCTCGATATTGTCTCTTTCTTTTTTAAGTTGAAATAAATTATATTTGGATTCAATTTCTAAACAAATTCGTGACCTCTTTCCATATACAGGTAACAAGGTCGCAAACAGTCCCAAACAGTTTGCGTTGGCTCGATCGCAAACACTGTCACTTTTTGTGTTTGTGTTTGCGATCCTCTTTTCCATATGCGTGATTGCTTTACGTAACTTGATCTCGTGATATCGTAAGAAAAGGGCGCAGAAATTAAAGCAGAATTAGTTTTTGCTTCGTGTTCAACTTTTTAAGTTGGAGTTGTCGCGAAGAAGAAGGCAGAGAGGAAGGGTAAAGAGACGTCACCGATTCTGGGTCCGATACATTTTCGAGGAGCAGCAACGGCTGCATCATAGCCAGTATTAATTATACTGTAGGAACTGGCTCTTTGTGATCAAGAACTTTACTATAGGTATATTTGGCAGGATATTCCCCTACGATATTCATTAATTCACACTGTTTTGAGGATTATCGTCGTTGCCACAATCGTACTCGGACGACATAAATTTTCATATACTTGCCTCTAATTCGTCAAAACGTATTACGTGCACAAAAATATCGTCGGTTGATCGCAAACAATCTGAAACAGTTTACGATTGTGTTTCCATATCGTTGTTTCCTCGCTTTTGCATTGCTACTCGTCGCCAACAAGACGTAACAATAGAACAATTTCTATCTCTTGCGTCTTGTTTGCGATCATCGGCGATTATCGGCGATGAACGTAAAAGGTGTTTCCATTTACGCAAACTGTTTGTGATCAAGCTCTCGGAAGGTGCTTGCGATTGTTTGCGACGGAGTTACGCGCATATGGAAACAGCAGCCGAGAAGTTCCGCATGATTTCACTCGTGATTAATCGTTCGCAACGTGGCGTGGGAAAACTGTAATCCGCGTTGGTTTCCTCTTCAGTTTTTTTTTTCAACTTATCGTTTTCAAAGGCAGTAAATTCCATAGAATCCGCTCCCAGTTTCTGTTGTTATTTTCCATTCTCTCCTTTTACCTTATACGTAAGAAATAATTTTCATTTTTGTTTTCGTCCAGAGCTCCACTTCTTCATAATCTTTACCAGCCCCAATGGCTAGTGCAGCTCAAAATCTACTAGCGAAAACTGACATTTCACGAGGCTGTGGCTAGTTGGCAACCGTTAGTGTCGAGCCCTGGCCTGGTACTTAGCCGACGACGCCGTAGGCCGAGTTGGCTAAAATCAGGCGATATTCCGCAAGATTGAGTATGATAATTGTTTTATTATTCAACACATTGATGACAAAGCACAATTTTCTACGTTTATGTACGTTAAGTACGCACGACGAATATTGAGCGCACTATGACCATATTTAAACATTGTCACAATGTATTGAATAATAATACGTTACATTGTTAACAATTGAAGGAAATATCACGCACCAAAATCGAAACTCTCATCTCACACTTAATTTGGGCAGAAAAAGTGCCATGAAATCAGTGTCCGATGACAAACGAAAAATTCCTCAAGCGGTATTTGAAGTAGTACAATTATCTTTTAAAACTGAAAATTTGAAAGCGATATCTTAAAACCCGTCGGGACAGGAGGTTCGAGAAGTTATAATATTGGCGTCAAAATAAACTGCTAGAAAATCGAGCTTGAAGTTCGTGCTGAATAACTCCGCCCCCTACTTGAAAGCCAATTATGCTGAGCCAATTAGCGTTCGGGCACGTACTAAGGTAGCAGATCGCGTGTGAAGGCTGTCAATTGACACCCAATCCTTTGACGTGTGATTGACATGAAACGTCAATCAATTTTCGCGCGCAGATTATGGCGGGAAACAAAGAAAAGCGATTTTAGTGGTTTAAAAATTAATTTTTCAGAATTTTTTTTCGGGAAAATATACTTCACAGCCCATTGATTCAAGATTTGCAACAACAACAAAAACAAAAATTGAGCGAGACGCCCAAATTTGCCTTTGCCGAGACCTTAAAGCCATATTCGTATTGTGGACTTTGCGGTACGCAAACTGGTTAAGACCAAGGAAATTATTCCACATACTGCGATAATTCTTATCTGTAGGCAAGGCGTTCAAAAACCCTGATTATTACATTACTCAACGAAATGGGCCGCAACTGTGTGCAATTTTTAAAGTTGGACTCAGGCAAGGATGTTATGTTAGCCAGCTTCCACAGATCAGGCACAGTGTGATTCTCCGAAGAGCAGTTAATAGAGATGTGGGTGACATCAGGAGAAAGGTCATAAGCAAACTCTTTCCAAGTCCAGTACGGGATTCCAACTTTAAGTAGACGCTTGGTAACACAGGAAACAGTTAGAGCAGGAATCTTACTTGACCGATTGGACCTCAGACGGTTGGATCCAGGGAAAAGTGACGTCAGAGGCTCACTAGCTTAAAATTTCAGCGTGTGAACGCAGTTTATTATATATGCAAAGCGTGGGTTTAAAAGTCTGAAAGCCCAAAACCCCCGTGCTGCATATTAATTCTGCGGCGTACACACGTACTGCATTCTTAAACTAGTGAGCCTTTGTTGTCATTTTCTCCTCGATCCAGCTCTCTCAAGAACATAATGTTAGTAATGGCGGACCATTAAATAGGAAAATTACAGTTAAAATAAAGCGGTTTCTTTTTGAAATCAAAGCTTAAAACGTGGGTCACTTAGTGTTTTGTTAACATAGTTTTGAAATCGAAAGAAAAATATGAATTGATTTTTGGTCACAGGGGCACTTTAAGAGGTTAGCGCTAACCATGCTTCGACCAACCCGAGCCTGAACTTGACTTATTAATTTTTTTCCGGAAGAGTTTGAATTTCAATCAAACTAAAAAATACCCTTACTATTGCGCAGAATCAATTTTCGTCGCTGCTTTAGTAAGTTTTTAGTGTAAGTGTAGAGGTCCCTATTAGACACTCGCACTGATATACCTGGGAAACACTCATCAAGCATGGATTTGATGATGTGGAAAGAATATCGATACATTATGTCAGTTTTGATACTTCAACAAGTCATCCATTTCTAGTTTATGATGATCACGTACATCTCTAAGCGTCACGGTTTTCCTTTCAGCCTTAAATGGGATTCTGGGATACACCAGGGGCCGGTTCCTGAAAGGTGTAATAACTCTATTCCAGGGATAAATATGCCTTATGCCAGCTCATTTATTCCTGGAATAGAGTTATTACACCTTTCAGGAACCAGCCTCAGGACCACAGAGTGGTCAGATCGAACAAGTCCTTGAGCGACCGATACTTTTCTCCAAAAATGTGGGACATTAGTAATAAAAACATCTAAAATTTGGCCTTTCTTGCTGGCGTATTCACCATCTGCAATAGGTTAAGTTGTGTGAGAAGATCCCTGTAACCCAGCTGATTGAGATCAAGATAGGGGGGCACACCAAGGTCTTGGGTACTCGATAGTCGAGCTTATTTGAGATAAATTTTAAACGTGGTGAACAAATTGTTTATAAAGCAAGAAAACTGGGAGATTCCGGCGGCACCTGCTCTTACCTTCGGTTCAAGTAGTGCACACGATCACGTGATCACACAGTCTCGAAACGGAGCACATTGCGCGTGAATTGATCAATTGTGCATTTTTGGTCGCAAAAACAGGTGCGGGCACTTAGCAATGAGTCATTTAATTAAAAAGATTAAACTAAACAGTACATCTTCCTGTCATGTAAAAAAGCCGAGGCGGATCTTTTACAATTTATTGTCCTTTAAAAAGTTTTCAGAGAACAATCAGTTCGGCATTGTATATTCAAAATTCATGAAGCTCGAAAAGTTTTCGGGAAGAAAGTCAGTCTTTAAGGGGACCGGTATCCTCGACGCCGAGGCAGATGCTGCTCACAAAACACAAACGTCTTTCCAAAGCGATAATATTCCTTATCCGAAAAAAACTACGATCTTTGAGCGTGAAAAATTCCAGTCGCAAGGTTAACCTGATAACCTCAACATACGGCTTTGAAAATGGAATACCTTCCATTTTGAAGGGGAGTTTAATGCGCTTCGTTTTATTGGTGGCAGCAAAGCCGTAATCGAGTAAACCCTGTGAGCAAGGTTATTATTTAACAAAGTGCGATATCTGTTTTCCAAGGATCTTTTTACAAGCCCTTGCTGTTTTAAATGCGCATTTCAAACTGCAGGAGAACTCGACGTTCGCGTTGAAAAACGGCAGGAAATGCCAGATGTAAGAGAATATTGCTGTACCTGAAGAAAATCCATCTGGAAGAACGAGAGACAACTGCAGTATCAACTGGAATCGTTTGCGATTCGGAAATCTATTGTTTTGCTTCGGCGACTTGTTTAACTGACAAGTCCATTACCCAGTTTAGCGATCATAAAGAAGCATTTCACTACCAAAAAGCCATTTGAAGAAGTCTATTTTGGACCCAGCTGTTTTAATTTGCGAAGCGTTATCGAAAATAGGCATTCCTCGAATTGCTAGTATTGACCGGCAGACTGAATTCATTTGTCAGTGAAGTTCGCATCACATAGAAACCGAACAGAATCGATTTCACATCTGTGTTGCCCGAAAACACAAATAGCTTTTTCGTATAATAAGGCTTTCCGTTGTTAAAAAAAAGTGAAGAATGGTCTCTTGGTGGCGCAGTTGTTTCTGAGCTTTTTCCTGAATTTCCTTTTGATCTTCACCCCAGTTGATCGTTATTCCAAACACAACGATTTTTCGAATTTTTCTGGAGTTTTTGGGACTTATATGTCGCTCCTTGCATGATTGCATGGGGAAATGTCGTGTTATTTTTAAAAGTTTGCGCTCAATTTCGATTGAAAATGCAGAGAAAAACAATAAGCCGTCGTTCGCTATAAGATGCAGCCTTGTTTTGGAACATGTAGTGAACATCTGTTTCCAGACAAAAGAATAGCCTTTGAATTTCAACAAAAATTATTTATCTTTCATTTAGATTTTCCTTGAGAAAAATAAAGAAGAAAAGAGTCTTTTGTTCGGATTGGCAAATTGTTCCTGTTTTAAGGGGGAAGATAACTAAAATTGGCACCATCATTCATGACATTAATTTTTGCTTTTGATTCGATTTTAGATTCATAGCTAAAGAAATGGAAGCGAGGGCATTTAATACACCTTGACAGAAAGCAACGGACGTAAAGTAAAAGTATATTTTCACATGCATTCATTCGGCAGTGTGTGATTTTCCGTCTTCAATTTTTATTCGGTTTCATTCGTATTTCTTAAATATCATTAGCGTATCTTTTATATCTGCCTTTTGGACAACGATGAGGTCCAATCTTACAGCGTACATCCTTACAAAAGTTGTATTTATTCCTCTGAAATCATAACAAATCACAGACAGGAATATAAACAGTGTTAACCCAGCCGCGCGCTGGAAAATCTTCCTTTATATGAGCGGCCTTTTTTTCCCATTATCTTCTGCAATCGCCGATCGTAAATCATCTGTACCAGATGGTTCAAAAGCCCTTGTCTTTAATTTTGAGGCTAATGCACTCTCATCTCGTCGCCCCTTTGATTAAAATTAATAACTTTTCTTTTTATCGGCAATGGTTGAGAGCATATGGCATTGAATTGTGGAGAAACACGGTGGGTTAACCCTAGGTTTCATTAACATTTCCCGCGCTACATACTGTTAATTTCATTTATCTTGGAAATCCCTGTTATGCTTTCTGTAAATGAAGCCTCAGAGCTTGAATTGAATTTTTACAAATTCTCCTCTCCTGTGACTTTATTTATATTATTTTTCCTGTGAGGTTGTTTGTATTTTTGTCATCCATTTCAATCTCCCCAGAACAGCTGTGACATAAGGTTTCATATGTTTACAGAACCGTTTTAATTTATGGGTAAATTCAAAAAACAACATTTCCAGCGCTTTTTGGGTTGAGTTGCTAGGTTTCAACCATGAACACTGTTTACAAGTAAATGGAAACCCCGTTAAGGCTGCAAAAATAAATGCGATTTTTACTCAGTCAAGTCCCTTTTTGAAGCTGTGGAAATTCAAACAGAAAATCGCCACTTTGCAAAACATCTGCCAACCGTCTCCCAGGTGTGTGTGCTAAAATTACTGTTACTTGCAATAATGGAAATAAGAAAAAGTCCTGAAGGATATTTATGAAGATAAAAAAACCCGTTTTATGCTAAGAAAACCATTTAAATCCCCGTCCGTATAAAGAGTGTCAAAGCTCGAAAATATACGCACGGAAAAGCTCTGGCTTCGTGCGGCGTCCTTGGGTTCCCATACTTTTGCTGATAATATGCAGAGCCAAGTAATGATACCGTAAGCAATTTGAACAAGCTTGAATTAATTAAAGAAATGTCCCCTTTCGAATGAGATTGCTCCACGATTTCGTAGATTTTTTTTTCTGTATAATTTGTCGTAGATTTGGGACATTTTAACATAACGATACTTGCACTCCCTTCGACCCCAAGAGACCAAACGCGAACATCACGCACCGCTTAAAAACACGTGTGGATTTTGAGGAAATAATCTAACCTTTTAGCAACTTACCAGAACTTATCGCAGATTTAGTATCCTCGCTTTTTCGCCTCTTCACGAGAAACGATCGAGGCATGATCGTGAAAGAGAAATCAAACCTGCAATATCCTGTTCGTTGCCCGCCGCTTTTCAGTCAGACGATAGCACTAAATTTCGGGCCATGCAGATGTCAACTATAAATATAATCTAACCTAGCCTCACTTTGACACATTTTACAGCCACTTCCGGTTTAAGAGTAAAGGCCTTCAGACAAAGTCAATAATAGAAAAGAAACCGTAGGACTTTCCTTTTCCTAAAAACAAGCTAATTAAAAAGCCAAGCTTTAACATGCAAAAGTCGAATATCAGAACCGGAAATCATGAATCTTGTCTTCTGGAGTGGGAATTTTGCCGCGGTTTCCAGGTACTGAGCCTCACGGGTTTTCGATAATTTACTGCACATCCTCTCCCCCAGGGCATCTTGTTGGCCTCTGGAAAGCGTGTCTGAGTTTCACGCTAATGCGATCGCACTCGCCCAAGCTTGGATCTCAGAGTTAAGAACAACTAATATTTTGCCTTTGCTCTTTTCTTTTGTTCTATGACAACTCTTTGCAAACCGCATAGAAAAATATGAACTACGTGCTTTACAGATGAACAAGAGCTTTTAATGATTACGATAATAATAATAATAATGATAATAATAATAATAATATTTTATTCATAGACTATTTACAGATTCAAAAATATGAATATTAAAATATATACCCTATGCACATTCTTCTTGTATACAAAAGAGAATTGTCGAAAAATGACTATCTAAAAACACTACTAATAACAATTATAAAAAGCCTCAAAAAGATAAAAAAAAATAAAAAAACTATCTAAAATAATTCGGATTGACAAAAAAGTTACTACTTAAATTCTGGCTTGCGCACTTTCCGATGTAATGTCAATGTCAGATATATTGGCTGCTCTTCTCTTTCTCCTGGTTCCTCTGAGACACAGCAAGGCTGATCGTAGAATGGCAAAGGATACCTTCGCCCTTATCCAAGATATGGTAGCAATAATAATAATAATAATCGGCGGCGAAGCATGGCGGCGGCTGCAGGTCGGTCGCTTGCGGGAAAACCAGGAAGGCTAAAATGGACTGACAGGATGAATCAAGATAAACTAGAATGCAAGGAAAAAGCCTTAAAGTTAAAAAGCTCAAGCAACCCGCCATGCTTCCAGAACGGACGCAAGGAAGGATATATGCGCATTTTGAAAGATCTATGGGAAGACTTGGGATACGAGAACTTGGGGTTATCAGCGCAGAATCTTCGCGACCACGCAGCAGCGATAACGGATGAAAACCCACAAATAAGTGCCAGAGGCGACTCTTCAACTACTTTAGACGAAACTGAAGAGGTTGGTGCATCTATGTTGTCACAAACTGAAAGTATCGAACCCGCCAAATGCGAAGGTGAAAATTTATGAAATGTGAATGTGGTTGAAGGTTCGAATTTGCATATTTCTTCCGACATTGCTGATCAAAGAGCTCCCCGGGGACAGGTTGCTACTTGCACGGATCAAAACACCAAAAATCAAATCAAGCCAAATTTGCCGGATTATGATGTGCTTCCCTCTGAAATAAAGAACAAAACTTGGGGCAGTATTAGTTACGCATGTTTCTGTAATACTGTCAATGATGTTTACGATGAATTCGTCCACTACAGGAGGAATATATTCAATGTTCCATCGGGCCTCGCAGGGAAGAGTTTCATTGAAGAATGAACCTTCTGGATTAAGCAATTTTATTCAGACTCTGACTTGAACTCGGTTGCTCTTAAAGCATTCATGGTGCTCCCAACTTTGATCTTGCAAAAACCATCCGCTACTTCCAAAAGCATAGCGAAGCAATAGAGCGTCGATTAGCACTCTGGAAACAAAGGGATCTTAATTTGCTGCTTAAAGAAGTGAGGTTTTTTCAAGGGAAATTTGTGAATTCCAAGAAACCTAGAAAGTCAGGTTCTGTAAGGAAAATTGACAGCGGCAATGAAACTCCTAGATAACGAGAGCTCGTCCGGTCTGCTCGACCTATCGCCAGATGTCCTGCAAGGGCTACAGGACAAGCACCCAGCGGCAGCTGATATCGCAGAGGAGAGTTTGTTACACGGCCCAATTGATTATATTCCGGCAAATGCTTACGACCTCATAGACGAAGAATCGATCTACAACTCAGCAAGTAAAACCAAGGGCTCAGCCGGACCATCTGGAATGGACGCAGAGCTGCGTGTATAAGAGAATCCTATGCTCTAAGAACTTTAAGACCGAGGGTAAAATTCTGAGAGAAGAGTTAGCTGTTTTCACAAGAAATCTGTTAAGTAAATTGTACCACCCATCCTTAGTTGAAGCGTTTACGTCCTGCAGGCTTATCCCGCTCGATAAGAACCCGGGAATCAGACCAATTGGCGTTGGAGAGGTACTAAGGAGAATAGTGGGGAAAACGGTCAGCGGTTTCTTAAAGGAGGAAATAAAAGAAGCGGCAGGTCCCCTACAAGTCTGCGCTGGTCATAACGCAGGAGCGGGGGCTGCGATCCACGCAATGAGTCAAGTGTTTGTTGAAGAAGGAACAGATGGAATATTGTTAATTGATGCTAGGAACGCTTTTAACCAAATGAATAGGTCAGTGGCTTTACACAATATCCAGATCATGTGCAAAGAAATGGCGCTCTATGTTATTAACACGTATAGAAGCCCATCTAGACTGTTTATCTGCGGGGGAGGTGAAATACTTTCTCGAGAAGGCACCACACAAGGAGATCCGCTAGCAATGCCATGGTACGCACTTAATACATCTATAATGATTCAGAAATTGAGGGACCACTGCCTATTGGTTAAACAGGTGTGGCTAGCAGACGACTCAGCTGGAGGGGGGAGTATTGTGCAGTTGCATAACTGGTACAAGCATTTGAGTAAGGAAGGACAAAAGTTTGGATACTTTGTGAATGGGTCAAAGAGCTGGCTTATTGTGAAGTCTGGGGAACTTGCAAAGGAAGCAAAGAGGGTGTTTGGAGAGGAAGTCAACATAACGACTAAAGGTCAGCGCCATCTGGGAGCAGTTATTGCGTCGCAAGAATACAAAGATCAGTATTGTGAGGAGAAGGTTTGGGCATGGAAAGAGGAAATCGAACGTCTTTCTGAAAGAGCGAAGAGCCAGCCTCATGCAGCGTACATTGCTTTCACAAAAGGCTACAAGTCGAAGTTCACCTACTTCATGCGCACGATAGGATCGTTCGAAGATTATGTCGACCCAGTCCAGGAGGTGATTGAGGATTTACTACTTCCAAGTTTGTTCGGTCAATCAGAGCCTCTCCCTAACGAGGTGCGCAGACTTGCTACCTTAGCAACGGGTCGAGGGGGTCTAGGCATTCCTGATCTGAGATCCGAGGCACCGCAGCAGTTTGCTGCCTCAAGACTATTAACCACCGCGCACGTAGATTCTATGACATCACAGAGTTCCATCATGGTGCCAGGAGAAAGATCTATGGAGGAGCTAAAGAGGCATCAACAATTACTTAAGAGAGCAAGTACCAAAGAGAAAGTGGATAGTATCGATTCAAGCCTCTCCCCAGACCTGCTGCGACTGGTCAATCAATCGAGAGACAAGGGCGCAAGTTCTTGGCTAAATGCGATGCCCCTCGCAGACCAGGGTTTAGCCCTGAACAAGCAAGAGTTCAGAGACTCGCTACGCTTGCGTTATGACCTGCCCTTAGTCGATCTACCAAGTCATTGCGTATGTGGGGATAAATTCACCGTTGGCCACGCCCTCTCTTGTAAAAAGGGGGGGTTTGTAGCGCAGAGACATGATGGTGTACGGAACTTGTTAACGACATTCATCGACAAGATCTGCAATAATGTCAAATCGAACCACGCCTTCAACCCCTGGACAATTAGCGATTTCATTTGAGGAGCGCTGTTACAAGTTCTGAGGCAAGGTTGGACATCAAAGCCGGGAGGGTTCTGGGCAAGAGGAGTTACGGCATTTTTTTATGTAAGAGTTACGCACGTCAACTCCAAGTGTTACCAGAGCAAGCCAACGTCGGAAGT